>NC_048298.1:112923581-112953292 GCF_013100865.1 Trachemys scripta elegans
GCTGCGATCGGCCAAACCTGTGGACGCGGCAGGTAAACAAATCGGCCCTGGCCCACCAGGGGGCTTACCCTGGTGGGCCACAGGCCAAAGGTTGCCGATCCTTGAGATAAGCATTGATACAAGTATCTTAAGTAAGAAATGTGCCATTGTAAAACAGCTTGGTAAGTTATTGAGGCTTGGACCTGAAACCTTCAATGAGTTCTGTGCATGTCGATCCCTGTGTCCATGTGAAGCTCATTGCACAAAAGCAATTTTATAAGACGGCTGGGAGAACACTGTCTCTTGATGGGAGGGCAAGGGCTATGCTGGCAGAGGTGCCGACAGCAGTATCTGGCAGGTGGTTAGTGTTTTGAGATCCTGGTATCAGCAAAATTGAATATTGTCCAAGTTACCACTCTTGAGCTTTTATCATTTTTAAAATGGGCATTGATGAGCAATAGCTCAATCAGAAATTGACTCATTATGGATTTAAAGGGTAAGTTATGTTTTAACTGTGTGTATGTGTATGTATGTTTCCTGTTTTCTTTTTTTGAACAGATTAATATACAGTAGGAAAAAGTTTCTCAATGCAAATGAAAAAGACAACTCAATTTTGCACATAATTTTGGTGCTTTTGGAAGTCTTAGACCATAAATATTAATATGCTACTTCCTTATTATTTAATACTTCATTACTATTTTGCTATTAGTTGCAAATAACTATATATTAAAATATTGATTGGATTCAAGAAAATATACTGCAAAAGTCAACCATGTAGGAGTTCTTCTAAATTACTTCAGGGCCCAATTCTACAGCCTTTATTCATGTTAAATAACATTTAGCCACACAAGTATTTCCACTGCTTTCAGTGGAAATTGCAGGTGCTCAACACCTCTGAAAATCAGGCCACGCACTAAACTGTTGTTTGCAAGCTACATGATGGTTGCTTTATTGAGGAGTATGCCAGTTCAGGAGTACTGCTAATGTCATCATTAATAGTACCAAATATACACAAAGAGTGATGCAGGATCAAGTCTGTCACCAAGTTTGGAAAACAGAGGAACATGACGATAACCTGTAAATGTAATAACAGTAAATTAATTTATTAAATAAAAATGTAGAATTTATGTGGGTTAACTGATGAAACGGAAGTGGCCGTATTTACTGTACAAATGAAACATAATTTATAGTTATCTAAATAAACCCTTTAATTAAAGTAAACCAAAATGATACATAGACTAACACTCATTACTACAGTAGTTCTCTAACATTTCTAGCATTTTAATTCTCCTGGCAGTCAGTGGTGATAAACACTGGTAATGTTAGTATAGTGTCAAAGCCTTCACTGATACATAAGTTGTGATTTACAGTATCCTGCAGACTTCTGCTACAGGACTGGCAAGGATTTAGAAAGGATATTCTTGGTATCCAGAAGTCTGTGCTGCACATATTGCTTTTAGAATGCCTCCTATCGATTAACCGGTGAAGGAAGAATGACAATGTTCTTGTAAAAGAAACTATGCTGCAATTAGGGTGACCAGATGGCCCGATTTTATAGGGACAGTCCCGATTTTGGGGTCTTTTTCCTTATATAGGCTCCCATTATCCCCCACACCCTGTCCCGATTTTTCACATTTGCTATCTGGTCACCCTAGCTGCAATGGTAGTGAGCTAACAAAAGAGAGGTGGGAGGCAGAAGTGGAAGGTTTCCTACCACCCCGGGCCTCTTAAATCCTGTTAAAAATGGGCTTTTTGGCAACCCGAAAATTTCTACAAAGAAACTTACCCAAACTGATGTTTGACAACCCTGACTAAGCTCCAATGTTTATTTGATTGCATTTTCCATACACAAAGCAAATTTAGAACTGGTTTCTTGCAGTTTCACAAAATAATATGTACATTCAAACAGAAGAGAGAGAGACAAAGGAATAGGTGTGCAGATTTAGCTTGTAGAATGGTAAGTATTCTGTAATAACAATGTCTGCTTTTCTCATATCTCCTTTTTCCCCAGCCCATGAAAAGAATCCATAAACAGATTTATAACTTACTACCCAGGAGGAAGAAAATGTGTGTGTAGGGGGGAGGGAAACTGTTAGGACTGGTATAAAAGCAACAAGTTGCCCACTGCCAGCTCAGTGTTTTGCAGCCTTACACAGTCCAGGTAACATTTTTAAGAGTCCCTAAGTCACATTTTCAAAAGTCCTATGATTTAGGGCTTGTCTACACTGCCACTTATGTGAATGTAACTTATGTTGCTCAGGGGTGTGAAAAAGCCTCCCACTCTGAACGATGCAAGTTACATTGACTTAAAGTGTGCTATGTCATTGGAAGAGGTGGAATAATTATGCCGACAGGAAAGCACTCTCCCATTGGCATAGCATGTCTTCACCAGACGCACTACAACAGCACAATTGCATCGGTGCAGCTGCGCCAATGTAGTGCAGTAGTGTAGACTAGCCCTTAGACTCATAAGTGCCTAAGTCACTTTTGAAAATGGATCCTAGGTTCTTGGGTAACTAAAGCACTTTTACCTCTTTCTCTCTTTTCCAAAAAAGAGAGCTGAGATCACCTGATAGTCTTGAGATATGAATTGTCCCTGACTTCAGAACTCACTCTCAAAGCTCAAGCTTATCCTTCAGAGAGAACTGCAAGGCTTATTCTTTTGGCCAAGTTTAATGGTGATGTAAAGCACGGTCTTTTCTATTTTGTTCACTTTTCCATTTATGTTGATTTTTTTCCCCAGACGTCATGGAACTGGGCAGGCTATATATGTAAATGAATAAAGTTAATCAGCATATTGAATTGCCTACTTTTGCCCTGAACTCTGTCCGCTACCAAGAAAATTACTCTCTGTTCTCAATGTTTAAAGCTACGTTGACATTTTATCTGTTCCGTAAGAAGGATTTCTGGCAACCAGAAGTTCTGTGTGAGTTTTTATAGCCACAGAAAAGTTTAAACCACTTAAACAATCATATCAATTCGTCTAGGAGACTGTATTAATCTGGGTTCTCAAAGGCTCTATAGCTCCTTCCCTATGTTCCTTAAAAATCATTTAACAAGAGGGATCACTGCATCTTCGACAGAGAGTATTGAGACATTGGAGGATGACATCTGTAGGGAAGCAAAGTGCAGTAGGTGAATCTATACACCTTTAGTCATCAGTACAAGTTGGTTCTGTGTGCTTGTCAGAAGTTATTTAGGAAATCAAATACAATAAGCAGCCAGTTTACATAAGCCACCCTCCTCCTGGCATAGTGACTTCTATATCAGCTATTCATTTGAGTTCTATTCATCGGATAGGAATCAAGGAGATGTACTAATAAAAGAAGGGGAAATTATCAGTAATTATACTTTTCTATTTCCCCCATTTTATTTCTATCTTTGTCCATTGTGAAAAAATTGCACTTGATTCTTTATCTTTATTGCCTACCTCTCTTTTGTTTTCTCGGGTTCTGGACTGAATAAAATATGGGCAATCTGTTGTCTTTATACTAGTCTTGACTGACTGTTCTTTTCACCTTCTTGCTTCCTAACAGCTGGAGCTATAACACACTCTGAATGCGTTCTGTTTATAATGTGAGTCGCGTAATACTGCAATAAATACAACTACCAATAAGTAATATTTCCTTCAGTACTGTAGGTTGGCAGTCACATAGAATCTAATCACCATAGCACAATGACCAAAAATGTGATAAATGCCACTCTGCATCTGTTGCACCTAATACAAAGTTTATGGTGTGTAATAAACCTAAAGAGAACAACAGGCTAATAATAGTAAAAGCTTATGCTTTTGTAGATTTTTGCTCGGTGGTACAGTATGTAGTTTGCTTTTGGAGGAAGTACTAACTACCTTTATTCATGCACAGCAGTGGTAAAGTGTATTGGCCCAGGAACTCATTTGCTGCTAGCGATATCTGATCTTCCACAGAGAAGCGCACTAATGCCAGTTCTGGAACTTGAACAGTAAAAGTAAACGTTTCATTCCACCTAGGGCACAAAGCTGGGGTGAGGGAGCAGAGTGAGAGAGAAAACAATTGTAATACAAACAGCATTTTGTACACACATCAACGGATTGAAAAATGATGAGACTGAAAAATTGTAATTAATTTATGAGCTATGCTTTCTACAACTGCAGACAGTGCAGCACTGCCTTTTGGGCCTGATTCTGTGCCCGTTTAACTCAGTAACAAAACTCCTACTGACTGCACTGGTGCAGGCTCAGAACTTTCATGTAGTTCTCATTTTTTGCACTATTCAGTCAGCATAGATAAGTCCTTCTCTACAAGTGGAGTGAGCTTTAAACATGACAGGACTAGGCACTCTGGGCACTTTATAAACATTTGTCATGCATTACCTATACACTGAGTAATTCAAACCACAAGACTGAGCAACTGTTTTTGAAGAGAACAAAAAGGGATTATGACTGACTCAGAGGTTGTGGTCAAATAAAATTTGTTATAGCCCTAGTAATCTCAAGATTGTGCCAGCACGCCTCTTTTACTGCTTTGGGATTGAGGCAGATGCAAGATGAACTAAGGTAGAAAGGAAATAAACAGGGGCATAGAATGAGGACCACCTTGTTTTGATGAATAAACTTATAGGGAGAAACAGAAATTAGTGGTCATTTATCCCATCATCCTTACATAGGTTATGTTTACTAAGAAAGCTGCCTTCTAGAAAAAGAGATAAAGGGGAATGGAATGCAGAGGTTCAAAAGGAAGGGGACCACAGAGAACCTTTAGACTGAGACACCAAGGGAGAGGATCTGCAATGACACAGGTAGGAGAATGCTTGAAGAAAATGAGAAATTATTTCCCCCAAAATGGCACTTGGACCTCAAGCAGTTAAGGGAACCCTCCTAAGTTAAAGATGGAATGGACTGATGATTCCTTCACATAAATGGCTTTATCCATCCACTAATCAGTAAAGACCACCAGTACCTCGTAATATGTGATGGAGGTTCTTTTCTTAATGGAGGAGAGAAGGATTTTCTTGACCACCTAGGAAATTTCATTCTTCCTTAACATGATATTCTGCTCAAGCTGACTGAGGCTCAGATAAAGACATTGTGACCGTATCTTGAGAGAAAAAAGAATTTTTCACTCTCTGAATAGTCTCAGCTTATCATGATACCATGGTCTACTGGGCCAGGCCAAAGCAATGAGCATGACTATCACTGATCTTGACTTATTTTCTTTGGTATCCTACACAACGGTGGTAGAGGAGGCAAGATGTCTGAAACACGGAAGTGCTAGGGGGAATAAGAAGGAAACACTAATTCATACATGTCCTGGGTCTCCTGTGGATTTCATTTTGGCTCCCCCGCTTAATCCTTCAAACTTTTCCATCTGCATCAGAACACAGGCACACAAACACAGACATGCTATAGAGCCAGGCCAGGATGGAAGATGGTTGATGGAGTTGCACTGATCTATACCAGTTGATGAACTGTCCCAAGAAAACCAGGGTGATCCTGCCAAGGTGGCCTGAATCTGATCTGATATTTCACCACAGATGGTGAAGGTGGACTTTTGGTCTTTCCTTTCCTTATCCTTTGACACAGATTTGCTCACTTTGTCTTCTCAGTTATGGTATGAAAGAGAAATAAACTAAGGGTGATGGAAAAACAAACCAGAAATGTCAGAGGCTGTCTTTGCTTCCTCTCTGTAATGATAAAGAAAGTTCTTCACAGGGGTGGGGAGCAAGGAAGGGAAAGAGGAGAGAAAGAAGTGTACTGACTGAAGGGTACAAAATGGTAAAATCATATGTCCTGGCTGGGTTCCTACTCTGATGAGCCACATGCCTTCACCATGTTGATTTGTATGCTGAAAGGGGGGATGACTGACATCCTATAAGCAGTTGCATCCTGCTTTACCCATGAGACATTGAGGCATGGATGTTTACCTGGCTTAAAGCCTTCTGAGTTTCAGCAACCTAATTCTATGGGGCACATCTGTGTCAAAAGACTACCATAATAAAACTTTGTCTTGCGTGGTTCAAGGCTTTAAGGAGCCATTCTGATTACCTCTTAAAACAACAATGCATTAAAGCTACTCGCTTCACTCTAGAGTCTAAAGAATCAGTGGCTCCGAGAAAAAAGTTCTTCACTGATATTCAACACAGAACACATGAAAATAGATTAAGAAGAGTAGATAAGGTCCAGCTTTGTAAGAATGTTCTGCACCAACTACACATATTAATGTGCTTTAAAAACCCAGTGTTATGGTGCATGAAGAATGGGTGCTGCTTCTAACAAAGGACCTGTGGTAAACAAACAAACCCTGGTTTTCAGATCTCCCTTGATGGCACCTGCCTTGTGCTGATCAACAAGGACCATTTCTGCACCAAGACAATGTTGCATAAGCTTCTCCAGATGATGTCTGCAGCACACTGACACTTGGGTTTTGTGGTGACACTCCTTGCTGATCCCACCCCTATTGAGCTCCAAAGCATTGTAATGGTATGCATCAAGGAACTGATATGCACTAGCCTCTGAATATAGAGTCTGCATTGCCGGGGTGGTCTCCTGATGCAGCGCTGTACCAGTGCTACTTACCTTGATTCAGGCCTGCCTGCATTGAGGAACTACACTCTCACGGGTAGAAGTGGTCCCTCTATGTCAGGTCAGGTTGAGGCACAACGGTGAGATAGGGCAAGGGAAGCTGCCCCAGTTTTATATGTAAACAAACAATTTCAGTCTCTATGACTGACAATCCATCATTTTTCATACAAGCATTATGGTAACGAAAGGTTTTTTAAAAAGTTGAAAAAATTCTAGGCTCAAATTCTTCAGATTTAGTTTACTGTCTTCAGATTAATCTTGTTGGAACACAGCTTGTTATACTGTTATTTTTGTTGATCAGTCTTTACACCTAGTGCTCACTTTTGCTATTAGTCTATGCAGCACAGCTTTTTGCTATGGAGTAAATTACTGGAGAAACAACTTCTATATGATATTAAGCTATTCTGTGTGAAACATTATTGAAATCATGTACGCTCAATAGAATATGTTCTGCTTACCATTGCTTTTTATGACACAAGTCTGTTGTTTCACTTGATCTTCTGGCACACCATGAATTTCTATCTGGACTAAAGGATCAGCTTTATTAGTCCTGGAGAGGTTACTAGGTGGTAACTGATAACCACTAATCAGCTGCATAAATGAAAATGATACATAAGACCTCATTTGGGCTTGAAAATGTAATTTATTATAGTAATTTTAACATTAAACTGTACATTCACCAATTGCTCATTGCAGTCTAGCATATAAAGTGGAAGCTACATAAGAAATGTTTCTAAAGAATATATACCAGCTGAAATGTAATTGAGACTACCGTGCTTCGAACGTAATTCTATCTCTGCCTAATTTGATTCTCAGTTTAATTATCTTAAAACCTTTGTAGTTAAACAATATTTTTGGAACATAAAATGCTTCTGTTTCTTGTTTTTTACCAAAGTATGACCACTTTAAGCAGATTTTATTCAATCATTAGCTACAGAAAGTTGCTGTTTAATTAATGAAGGCAGGCCTATGTGAATTCCCTCTTGTGGGTTTGCCACTCCCTGTCATCAAATTCATGGAATCGCTATCCAGGATGTGTCCATTGGGGCTGCACAAGTGTCCCCTAGTGATATCAGCATATAAGCGAGAGTAGCCGCTAACCACTTCAGTTCCTTCGCCTCTGTACTGAAGTGTTAGTAACCTCTCTGTGTGTCCTATCTGCTTTTAGACACCCGTAGGTTCCTATTGTTCATTATAGACTCATAGACTTTAAAGCCAGAAGGGACCATCACGATCATCAAGTCTGAACTCCTGCACCACACAGGCCACAGAATCTCACTCACCAACCTCTCTAATAGACCTATAACCTCTGGCTGAGTTATTGGAGTCCTCAAATCATGATTTAAAGACTTCAAGTTACAGAGAATCCACCATATACTCTAGTTCAAAAAAAATCCCAGGACCTCTGCCATTCTGATCTGGGGAACCATCCTTCCAAACCACAAATATGGCAATCAGTTAGACCTTGAGCATGTGGGTGACACACACCAGCCAGACACCTGGGAAAGACTTCGCTGTAGAAATTCAGAACCCTCCCCATCTAGCATCCCATATCCAGCCACTGGAGATATTTGCTAATAGCAGTCACAGATGAGCCATATAATATTGTAGGCAACCTCATCATAACATCCCCTCTACAAACTTATCAAGCTCAGTCTTAAAACAAAGTAGGTTATTTTACCCCCACTACTCCTCTTGTAAGGCTGTTCCAGAACTTCACTCCTCTGGTGGTTAGAAACCGTTCACTAATTTCAAGCCTAACCTTGTTGATGGTGAGTTTATCTCCATTTATTCTTCAGCCAACATTAGGGCTTAACTTAAATAACTCCTCTCCTTCCCTGGTGTGACGTATTTACAGAGAGCAGTCATAACTCCCCTCAGCCTTTGTTTGATTCGGCTAAGCTCCTTAAGTCTCCTCTTGTAAGGTAGGTTCTCCATTCCTCTGATCATCCTAATTAGGTTTGCCAACTTTCTAATTGCAGAAAACTAAACACCCCTTCCCCATCCCACCCCCAAGACCCTGCCCCTGCCCCACTCTTTCCTTGAGCCCCCTACCCCACCCCCACCATTGTGCACTCTTCCCCACCCTCACTTACTCGCTCATTTTCACTGCAGGGTCCAAGCAGGCACCAGGAGAATGTTAGGAGCTGCAACAGTTTGAACGTGGGCAATGGAATGTGTGATTCAAATACCCTTCACCTCACCAGGGAGAGATTTTAAACACTTGTAAAATTAATTGCCCCCAAAAGAGTCCCACTCACTCGCAATGAGCGAGACAATTGCAGGGGCTTGAATTTTTTTTTGCCTGCACCCAATTGTCCTGGTAGGGGCTCCAGTAGTGCTGCAGCCACTGACTGACTCCTTCCCTACCTGACAATGAACTATATAGCAGGGGGGAAAGTTTTACTGTTCCATGGTTAAGTTAAATTATTTAAATGTATGCTTCAATAGACAATACATATTAACATTTCCTGACACTTGAGTTTAAATATATCACCTTAATATTACATTGATGTTATTTTATGAGTTCATTATAGATTTTTACTGTTAAGAAGGTGAGGGTAAATAAAATGTAATTCATGCTGCAGAAACTGGCCTCTCCCTATTTTACCATCCTGCTAACCAATAGATTTTCTAATGTTCTTCATTTCAAGTTTTTTTTCACCTGTACTGTGTCCCAGATTTGTCCCAAAGCAGGTTGAGAGGAACTATGCTAGAATGTCACACACAGTGTGACCACCTGCCCTTCGTTCGGTGTCCAATGTTTCACATTACACATCAAATCAATAGATATTGTCTTGTATACATCAATAATCATGTAAAAGAATGTACACTGTAATATGTGTTATATGTAATATGTATTTATGTGTCATAAATAAAACATTGGGGATGTGCCCTTACAAATCAACTTTCTCCTATAATTTCCAAATTGTCCTTTATTTGAT
Organism: Trachemys scripta elegans; assembly: GCF_013100865.1. NCBI lineage: Eukaryota > Metazoa > Chordata > Testudines > Emydidae > Trachemys > Trachemys scripta. The sequence continues at coordinate 112,933,068 of NC_048298.1, forward strand.
ACATAAAGGGTCTGTAAATGGGTGTGAGGGAGATTACCATAGCCAGGGACTAGTTCTGTTTCAGGAACATCAGTCCTAGTGAAGCTCTGCATTCCCTGTTACCAGGCCCCCTTTGTGCTGCCCGTGGTGTTGGCACCATCAGATCATATGACCCAATTAATTTTTGCAGACTCCGGTGGGCGCCCACCAATGCGAAATGCCAGGCTTTGTGCACAACAATGTCTGGCTCCTGGCGTGACCCGTTGGCTGGGTGGGTTGCAGTGGCTACACCAGTGGCAGAGGCCAGCCCAGCCCCAGTGCACTGCCCCTGGATGCACTGCCAGAGATGTCCAAAACCACACTAACCTCTGTGCACCTCCTGCAGGGAGGGACTGGCCTGCACAGCCACCTAGGCTAGCAGCTGCTGTGTCCCATTTGCCAGGAGGGGGTGTGTGTTGCTACTGGATTTGCAATTTCATGTGCCAGTTCCTTTAATATGCTTGGATGGAGATTATCTGGGCCCCCTGAATTGATTGCATTAAACTGTTTGAGTTTGTTTGCACCTCGGATGTGGTAATTTCTGCTTCCATATCCTCAGTCCCATTAGCCTGCCTAAGTTCTCTAGTTTAGTTCAGTTTTGCATTAGGTGCCGGCATCAAGCCTAAGAAACAATTTAAGACATTCACCCCTTTTCCTGCTTTCTAGCCATGTCAGCTGCTTGGGGTACCTATGTGAGGTTTATAGTCCCTTGCAGTGCTCGCCTCATCAGGCATTCATGCCCAGAAGGCATCAGAACAGACATTTAAGGCTGTTGGATCATTCAGGCCCTAAAGCACAGGCCTCGGCATCGAGTGTTCAAACTGATGATGCAGATTCTCCCCAATTCACTTCTGTACCAAACCCATCAATCGCTAAATGGCTGAAACCTGGAACCCCATCTTTGGCTTTGGTACCACCAACAGACCCATCCTCCAAGAAAGGCGATGACACCAACCCTTTGAAACCAGGGGTTCATCAATCACAAAGGAAACCTGCGCCTCACGTGCTCTGCCACACAACCTTCAGCCTCCTCCTATATAGGTATCACACGCTATCATTGGGAACATTTTTTTGCACTCACTTTATGCTCTGCTACAATTCAGGTTAGAGAAAGGCCTTACGCTAAAGTCCCCTTCATCTCTATAGTCTTGGAACATGTGCTATAACTTAAATGAGACTGGCCTATTTATTGGCTCCCTAAAAGTTAATGTAGCTGCTGTTTTTGCATATCACCAACCTGTACCCAGATTCTCCCATACCACAGTTATCCAATTCCTGAAGGGGCTAGTCAACATCTTTCCCCTTCAAAGGATCCTGCTTCTATGTTTGCATTTAGTAATAATGAATCTCATGGAATCGCCATTCAAGCCCCTTTGGAGATGAAACACTGGATAGCTATTACCTCAGCTAGGAGGATTAGTGAGTTTCAGGTCCTGACAGCAGACCAGCCTTATACCATTATATATAAAGATATCTCTGTCCTCAACTAAAATTCGTCTCTATAGTAGCAATTCATCCCTAGTATCACGCCTAGTTTTCTTCCAAAACTTCATTCCTTCCCCAGTGATGCCCATCTTCACATACTGCATATGAGGCTAACTGTCTGTTTTCACTGAGAGAAAACTAAGACCTTCCATAAATCCATTTCTGTCACACACAGAGAGATGCAAAGAATAGGCTATTTATGCTCAAAGGTCATCTAGATGGATCATCTTGTGTGTTCATATTCGTTATTGAAAGGTTAGCTTCCCTTCCCAACAGAAATTAAGGCACAGCCACCTCGGTAATGTGTGAAACAAATACCCGTAGAGGAGATATTTAGTGCAGCTACTTGGATTTCAGGTCCCACCTTCACTAAACATTAGGTAGTAGATTAGCCTCCAGCTCTGACACCAAATCCAGACAGGCGGTGCTTCAGGTCAATGGAAGAAATGGAAGAAATCTCGTTTTTTTAAATGAAACTGTAGACATGTAAAGCATACAAAAATTCCATTCTACCTTATTCAACAACATGCAAGAATGACATCAGGATGAACAATCCACAAGTCTTTTCCTTTCAGCTATGAGTCTAAAATTTGAGGTGAATGGGACTGACATGACAAAGTGTCTTAAGGTTTTAGGACTCTGGGTAAGACGTAATACAAAGATTAACAGAAAGCATCACATGTTTCATCATGGAGAAAGGAGGGCACACAAATCCTCTTGCACATCTGCTGTGTCGCAACATCAGTACAGCTATAAGATTCCTACTGATAAACCAAAAGTAAGCCTACTGCGCCTGCATTTGCCACAGTCTACCAGCTTACTTGCCTTAAAACTATTTAATGATGCACTTCTTTAATTTCCTTTGCCACTCACTTTCAAATGAACTGTTTTACTTTTCCAGTGACCTGCATGTAAATGTGTTTTGACACTGAGCTCCATTTTGATATCTCTCTATCCAAACTGTGCTCTTCTAACTGCTCCTCCTCCATCTCTACCCCTCCATGTCATTCCTTCTTGTAACAGCCTCGTTCACTTCCTTTCCATAACTGTTGACCATTCTACCTCCTTCCATCCTGCTCCCTCCGCTATGCCTGTGAAATCTACCAGTTCTGTTCTTTCATTACCTGACACAGCTTTCCTTCCCTTCAGCTCACCATTAGAAAACCATAGTACCAGATGTGAGTTTGGAGGTTCTCTTTATGGTGAGCAGAAGGGAAGGAAAGTTGTGTCAGACAAACTCACATCTGGTAAAATTTCCTCCAACCAGTGTCACTCATTCAGCCTTCACCTGTCAGAGACTTCTGACCACACTACCTCTCAGCTCTTTTCCTTTATCAGCTCTTTTGGCTTCTGACAGAGTAAAGGAGTGTACTACTTCATTGTGGGATAGGCTGGGAGCCTAAAAACAAAACAGTCTTAATGTAATCAAGGAGGTGCCCTGTCCTGCCCTGGGGCTTGGTTACTGAAAAGGTACTGAAAAGGTACTGAGCGAGAGAGAAAGGACTAGGAGCCATGCAGCGACAGTCTCTTTTAAGTAAGGTGACCGCCCACCCTTTATTTTAAGGAACCATCTCTTATTTCATTGATTTAGCCCTTTGGTTGACCATCTATCCCTTATTTTAAGATGTATTGACATGTATTAAAACTGATAATAAACAGGGCTTCATGTCTATCACGGAGATTGCAGAAGTCACGGATTCCGTGATTTTCCACGACCTCCATGATTTCTGCAGCTGCCAGTGTGGCTGACCCCAGGGCCACCCAAGCAGCTGGCCCCAGCTGCCTGGGTGGCCCTGCAGTCAACCACACTGGCACTGCTGGAGCGGCCCCCGGGCCAGCCGCACCAGCTGCTGCTCGGGCGGCCCAGGGCAGCTGGCCCCAGGGCCCACCCGAGCAGCGGTCCTGGAGGTGGCCAGATCACAGCCTCTGCTCTGTGGCCCCACCACAGCTGGTGCCATTGGCCTCGGTAGCCCCTGGCAGCTGGTACCACTAGACCTTGCACCCCCCAGAGCAGTGCCCCCCCCCAAGCTAAGATTTAGTCAAGGGTATTTATAGTACAAGTCATGGACAGGTTATGGGTTGTGAATTTTTGTTTATTGCCTGTGACCTATCAACGACTTGTACTAAAAATACCTGGGGCTTAATCGAAGCCTTCACAATAAGCACCATTTTAAACATTAAATTGAAGCTTCTGATAATTTCACTGTAGACTTGAGGACAGTAGAAATGTACACTTGAGAGAAAAATACATGATATGCTACAGAAAATGGTGTGTCCCTAAAATGTCCCTTAAAATAAAGTATTGTGCCTTATCTTTCATGTTGTTGTCCCTTATTTCCATCCAACAAAGGTGGTCACCCTTGTGACAGTGTACCCCATAAGTCTTCATGGGAATATGCTTATGAATATATATATATGATATAACTGGAATATGTTTTATGCTACATCTGCCATGTAACATATCTATGTAAAGATTATGATCTACTGAATACATTCCTCCTATTCGTATGCATGTATCATTTTTATACTTGAAGTTAGGAATATTGGCTGTATTCTTGCTTGATTTTAACTAGCCTAGTAGAGCATTTGGTCAGCTTCTCGAGAAAAGTGCAAATTAAGTGCCCAATCAAAAATCACTTAAGCCAACAATGAACTTGAAGATGCCAATCCACATCTGAGCTTTCACAGGAATGTGGCTTAGCTGGTAAAAGCTGAGTCATGCATGGACATGTGGCTTGCCCATGTGACTCCAAAACTCCATCTTGGAGCTGGACTTTGCATAGGAGAGAAGAGGGGGGTCTCCACCCACAAGAGAAAGTCTATCTAAACCCCTAGTGAGAACCCGCCATTTTGTCTTCAGCTGGCTAAAGAGAGAGCCTCTCCACCCCCGAGGATACCTGAAAGAAACTGGAACAGAGGACGGTAACTACAGGGAGTGTGAGTGATTGCTGGACCCAGACTAGAAGGAGACTAGTCTGTAAAAGGGAGCTTACTGCAATTGGTGAGGATTTTATCTATATTCAGTTTTATTACTGTACTAGACTTAGATTTGCATCTTTTATTTTATTTTACTTGGTAATTCACTTTGTTCTGTCTGTTGCTACTTGGAACCACTTAAATCCCACTTTCTGTATTTAATAAAATCACTTTTTACTTATTAATTAACCCAGAGTATGTATTAATACCTGGGGGGGGGGGGCAAACAGCTATGCATATCTCTCTATCAGTGTTATAGAGGGCGAACAATTTATGAGTTTACCCTGTGTAAGCTTTATACAGGGTAAAATGGATTTATTTGGGTTTAGACCCCATTGAGAGTTGGGCATCTGAGTGTTAAAGACAGGAACACTTCTGTAAGCTGCTTTCAGGTTAAGTCTGCAGCTTTGGGGCATGTGGTTCAGACCCTGGTCCATGTTGGAGCAGACTGGCGTGTCTGGCTCAGCAAGACAAGGTGCTGGAGTCTCAGGCTGGCAGGGAAAGCAGGGGCAGAAGTAGCGTTGGCAATTCCCAGTGGGGTTTCTGTGATCCAATCCATCACAACCCTACTTTCCAGCTCCAGGGGACTAGCCTGACCAACTCTGTTTGATGATTCTAAGTTCAGGAACTCTGAACCAGGGCCCTGAGGTAAGGCCCTTATGAACTTTGTTAAGACTGCTCCTTCTCTCATGTACCATGATCAGCTGAACTGGCATCAGAGGGACCATGTTCCTTACAGAGTGAGTTATTGAAGGGACACCAGGAAAACAGGGAACGTAGGGAGTTAGGCTGGAAGCAACTCAGCCACATGGACAGAGCAATGCACAGGGTTTAGTAAAGTTCCTCTTGTTCAAATTAACCTGCGTTCAGCTTCACTCATGGCTAATGAAACACTCGAGAAACACCTTCTTAAAGGGGACATCGTTTCTTTAGCTGTTTTGCCTTCCTCTTGCTTGTTTCCTGTACAAATAGCAAACTAGTTTCCCCCATTCATGAGCCTGGTAATTAATTCAATCTCTTCTTTACTGTGAACTGTTTTCTCTTTGACGCTTGTCTCTGAATTTTCTTTCTCTAACCACCATCTCCTGTCCTTCAATGTTGCCTGATCCCCGTCTCTTTAACCTTATTACTCTTCTGTTCCAAGGCCCTCATTCCATCAGTCCCTGAGATGTCATTGCTGCCTTGGATTTCCTGCTACCTAGCCTGCACATTCTTCAACTCTGTTATCAACCTAAAATTCTGCTTGCGCACTCTCTCTCTTCTGTACACAATCACTTCATTTCTGTTACTAGTCATCCTAACTAACCCCTAGACCACAACCCAGGTTTTTTCCTCATCTCTTACAACTCTATATAAATAATGAATAATATAATTGATGTATATGCATGAGAGCTTGAAATCATTAATTCACTTCCATCATGTAATCAGTGTGCTCACTTATTAGGGTAGTATGATATGCTGAATAAGGCACACACATTGTGTAATCATTCTACAATCCCTATTGACTTAATGTCTTTTTCCTGCAATTTATTTCACTGACAGAAATGAAACAATTATACATTCATTCTATGCTAGTTAAATAGCATTTAATAAGTAGTACACAGTATGATCAGCGATAACATTTCATTGTGAAACTAGTTTTCTAATGATTGAGAATATGGAAGTTTCTTTTTGGAGTTGAAAAGAAATAAGATCTATTGTAAGGGCTTTTTAAAACTAAACCAGGGTTTGTATGACAGTAAAGCACAGAGGGTGCCATCCAATTTTTTACAATTCTGTCTTTTACCAAATTAATGTTATCATAGTATATATGCTATGCCTAATATTTAATGAAGAAAAAATGACAAATTAGAGCGTACAGAGCTTGATCCTGCTCCCATAGTGACAGTACAAGTTTTCCTTTAACACATATAACATGGATGCTCACATAGCGGAGACTAACCAGGTTTGCTCTTTTACTTCACCAGTTTTTAGCTCAGTATAAGTTTATAAATGATAGTTGAAGGAAGACCCAGACTCCTTAACTTGACTTTACAGTTTGTGTCTTCAGAGGGGTTGCTGGTCTGCCTATCTTCTCTCAGTTCTTCAGGAGGTGCCAAGGTGGTCACTTCCCAACTCTACCACCATGATCTTCAGATGCGGCACCTAGTATAGGCCACTTTTACCCCATCCAAGCCATAGAAAGCCATCTGGATTTTGGGGTTGGGACAAAAATTCATCATAGGGTATAAGGATTAGGGATACACCATGCTGTCAGGTACCGCACAACTGAGCTGACTGCAGAAAAACCGCATCATCTTTACTATATAAAATATGCTAAAAGATGATGAGGTTTTCCTGCAGTCAGCCAGTAAGAAAACTTCAGGGGTTTCCCAAGTAACTATGCACTAAGGATTATAGGGCTCCTTTTATTTGGTATGGGCCCCTCCTATATTGGAAAGGACATAGTAATGGACTGTCCCACACTGGACAGCTGTCCATAAAACCCTGCTTGAGGGAGTGTCCACTCTGTGCCCCTAAAAAATGTGAGGCAGTCCACTGCCCTCCCCCGCCCCCGTGCAATGATTAGAACAAAATGCAAAGTGATGGGAAGAGAGGGATTGTGGAAGGGAGCAGAGAGGGAAAACCTGTGTGGAGAGAGTGGAAGGCTATGAGATTCATGAAAGTAATGGTAACCAGCCAGATTCCAGTTGAGTTCTGTGCAAATCTTTTTTTATATCCTTAGTGTCTAACAATAGCATTGTATACTAAAGACGTAAGCATAGTTTTACCCAGTTGCAGCTCCTATGTCTCATAAGATAATTAGATATCTACCTCAGTACAAGCCATATTTATATATATTTAGACACCATTTTGTACAAGTTACTTGTTTCCTCAAACATCAAGCGAAAGGAGTGTCTTTAAGCAAAATGATGTGAAATGAAAACTAAGAAATCATATAAGCAATACTGACTATAATATGTTGGCACTATGATATCAAGGAGCTTTATAATACTAAGTTATCCAATAAGCTTAGGATGACCAGATGTCCCAATTTTATAGGGACAGTCCTGATTTTGGGGTCTTTTTCTTATATAGGCTCCTATTATCCCCCACGCCCTGTCCCGATTTTTCACATTTGCTGTCTGGTCACCCTAAATAAGTTTACAGCACAATGAGCTTTTGAAGAAAAAGAAAAGGTACCAGTAATAAATACTTATGAGAGGCAGTTAACATAGTTCAGCTAATTCAATGAGAGATATTTCCATAAATTATAAATGAGATTGTCAATAAACCACTCTTACCCTTATTGAAAGAGTTACTGGATTATGGTTTCCTGTTACATTATATGGATTAAACTGCGTAGTAAAATCTCTCATGAATTCTGGTTTTAGAAGATAGCCACAACAACCGTTGTCCATAAATTTTCCATTTTGCAGCTCCATTTGTAGTCCAGGTGTCTGGAAATTTAAGGCCACTGTAAGAAAAATAATATTTTGAATATTGCAGATGACAATGCTTCAGAATTAACCTAACACTAGTTGTAGTTTAAACGGCTATTAAAATGAAATAATAATAGACTGTCACATGCAGGATGCCATTGTCTTCACATGTAGGACACTGCTATCTTTTCAGTTTGGTAGTAGACACTAAGGCAGTGTTCTGCATTATAATAATAAATAATTAATGGCGATATCCCATCTCCTAGAACTGGAAGGGACCTTGAAAGGTCATCAAGTCCAGCCCCCTGCCTTCACTAGCAGGACCAAGTACTGATTTTGCCCCAAATTCCCAAGTGGCCCCCTCAAGGATTGAGCACACAATCCTGAGTTTAGCAGGCCAATGCTCAAACCACTGAGCTATCCCTCCTCCCATTGAAAGGCCTGCAAGCCAGTGGCAGTGCCATGGACCCTAAATGAGGCTCGCTAAGTTCCCTGTAAGCTGCATGGCCGCACAGCCACGTAGCAGGTTATAAATATCTGTGCAGCAGCTCTAAAGGGCTGTGTGGCAGGGACCTAGAGAGGAGAAAGGTAGGGGGTGGGTGGGAACTGGGGAGGGGAGTATGTTGGGGCTTGCAGGGCTGCTGTGGGCCTCTCCCTTGGCCCCAGAGCTCCCTGCTGCTGGAGGGGAAAGAAGGGCCCTCCTCCGGAACTCCATGCTGCCTGCTTGCAGGGGACAGGGAGAGGCCCCTCCCCCGGAGCTAGCTGCTGCCGGCAGGGAGAGGGCTGGGGGAGTCTTCTGGCCCTAGCCCCGGGACAGCCTGCCTGCACCCCAAACTCCTCATCCCCGGCCCCACCCAAGCCCACACCCCCCAGCCAGAGCCCTCACCCCACCCTTGCATCCGAACCCTCTGCCCCAGCCCTGAGCCTCCTCCTGCACCCTGAACCGCTCGTCCCTGGCCCCACCCTGCAGCCCTCACCCCCGCACCCCAACCCTCTGCCCCAGCCCTGAGCCCCCTCCCACATCCCAAACCCCTCACCCTAGCTCCACCCTAGAGCCCTCACCCCCAGCCAGAGGGGTGAAAAGGAAACAGAGGAACAAATTGACCAACGAACATTTGGACTGCCTTACTCGGATTGCGATGACAGCTTACAAATACTGCATGAACAAAGTCAAGGAGGAACAGGCACACTTTTGCTCATCAAGTTTTTAAAGTAAATTTCACATTATTCTGCTCTTAAAAGTTTACTCGCATAGATGCCTTTTTAATTCCATATATTTTCCTGGTTATTATTTTATAAAAGAAGTATCATTTTATTGTACAAATAAACTTTGTTTTAGTTACATGAGTGGCTCTGTAACATGACATCATTAAGGAGTAGTAAGCAATGTGTTAATTTAGTAGTTGATGTGGCGCTCACAATGAAGGTTTTTTGCCAAAGTGGTCCCCCACTACAAAAATAGTGAAGAACACTGCACTAAGGAATTATCCATGTACCATGAGTGCGAGTGTGTGAGCGTGAAAGCGTTCCCCTCTGTTCTCTGCTATTGCACTGTATTCTGTTCTTTCCATATACTTTACAAATGCAACCCTTGGGAAATACTTCAGCATCTTTTGTCTAACTTCTGCACTTAGGATGACCAGACAGCGAGTGTGAAAAATCAGGACAGGGGGTGGGGGGTAATAGGAGCCTATATAAGAAAAAGACCCCAAAATCGGGACTGTCCCTATAAAATCGGAACATCTGGTCCTATCTGCACTGCATCTATAAATGAACCCCTGCTCAGTGAAGTTCTGCTGTGGAAGGGGAAGAGGCACGACTGTGAGCCTGCATGTGGCAATTGTAGTGATTTAATAAAAAATGGGTGTCACTTTTGGCAAGACGGCCAGGAAGCCCAAGAAGTTTCAAGTTTAATTAAAAATTTTCATTGCAAATATGTTTATGTATGGTGAGGAATGATTGTGAACACTTTTTAATTGCTGTGTGAACAAAATACTTCCTCAGAGGTTAAGATGCTGATTCTTATCAGTTCACACCTGTCAAATTTTCCTTTTCCCAGTAGCTCAGAACATTTTCTGTTTGCTGCAGCTGCAATGTGGAAATAAAACAGTGCACTTCTTAGCAAGATATTATAATTCATGAGATAAAGCCAACACTTAATGAAATTTTTTCTGTTCCAGCATCTTGGAGTTTCTTGTTCATATTCATCATGGAAAATTCACTAGTCAAACAAGCAAAGAACTAATATGACATGTATTAAACAGCATGATGATAAAAAGGTATTTACTCGATGTCCTGACAGCTATAAAACGAGGCCTTTAAGTACTACAAGTCACTTCTAATAATAATGCAGGATGAGAGCCTTATTCTGTGTTCCATGAGATACTCCTGAGGGCATTCTGCACCAAAAAATTAAAAATTATGTGCACAATATTTTGCGAAATTCTGCAAATTTTATTTGTCAATAAATAAATGCAGAGGCTCCAGCATGGCAGTGGGGAGCAGATGCCACTGGCTGTATGAAGGTGGAAGATCCACCGTGCAGCCCTCCTTCCCCTTCCCCCCCCCCCCGCCACGACACGGACTCAATGGTGAGGCTGCCCCCGACCCTGACACAGCACAAGGCCTGGGCCTGCCCCAGAAACACCCAGGGGCCATGCCCCTCTGTGCCCGGTGCACTAGGTGTGGAGCAGGATCCAAGTGTGGAGGAGCTCAGTGTCGGGGGAGTCAGGTGGGGGGTGAGAGGATTCTGTGTGGTACAATCTGGGTGCAGGCAGCTCACTGGGGGGTCTAGGTGTGGGGGGGATCTGGATGCACAGAGGCTCATTGGGTGGGTTCCAGGTGCAGGGGCAATCGGACTCTGCAGGGGCTTCTAGGTGGAGGTTGTTGGGGCTCAGCAGAGGGGTTTGGGTGTGAGGTTCTCAGCAGGGGGGCTCCGGGTGCTGGAGGAGTGGGGCTTGGTGGGGTGGGGGTCTGGGTGCAGCTAGTTGGCAGTCTGTGGTGTGGGGGTCTGGATGTGGGGACTCAGGGTGGTGCAGGGGGTGAGGCATCAGGGTGGGGGTTTGAGTGCAGGGAACTCAGTGGAGGGCTGTCTGGGTGCAGGGGGGCTCCAGGTGCAGGGGAGCTCCAGGTGCAGGGGTTGAGGTTCAGTGGGGTGAGGTTTGGGTATGGAGGACTATGGGGGTTCTGGATGTACCGGGCGAGGCTTGGCAGGGATGTCTGGGTATGGGAGGTCCGGATGCACAGGGGTTGGGTGGATGGGGGAGCAGCTTCCCGTACAGTGACCCTTCCCCCCACAGCTGAGGAGTGATGGGGGAAGGAAGCAGAAGAGGATGCTGAGCTTTCTGCAGTGGGGGAGGTTCTGGGGGTGGGTCTGACACAGCCCAGCCACACCTTGCAGGGGAAGAGGAAGTCCCATCCTCTCCTGCCTCTAGGCCAGCCAGGACTAGCAGCTGATCTCGGCTCAGGGTAGGAGCCACTGGCTCGAGTGTCCCCAGCCCCTTGGTGATTTACCTCTTTGCCAGCTGCTCTGGGTGTCTGAAATGTTGTACCTGTGCTACTAGTGAGTGAGGCATGACTGCTCTTGCAGCTTTTCTTTAGTTCCCTGTCAGAAAGTCATTTTATTGTGGGGAAGCAAAGAAATCTGCAGGAGACATGAATTTGGATTCCCCAGGAGTAATGAGAGAATACAATCTACTAAATCAATATGTAGTAAATTTCAAAATTCTTTGTCTCAAGGAGAAAATGCAAGAAGTTTGGATCCTTGTTCCTTACAAAAACTTCTTCACCATTTAACCGATTCACTTTTGATTTCTGTAGTGATATTTATAAAGCATCCAATTGTTTATGATTCGTACTGCAAGAAACCTGGAGTTCATTTAATCCTTTCATGTCAGATTCAGATTTTAAAAGCAAGATGCCAGTACTAGCAATGAATGCACTGGAATGTTTACTACCTAGGAATTATAACATAAAGTAGGTCAGCATGTCTTTTGTGATGGTATAGTTTAAAGTGTGCAGCTGATGTGAATCAAGACAAAAACAAAACAGTGATGGCTTCAAATAGCAGTGAAAATTGCAAATGTTTTTTGTAACTTCCGCATGATGAAATAAACTACCTGAATGTACATAATGAAATTGCTGCTAACTTTGCCAAGCTTCATAAACTGCTAAACAGAAAAAAACTGATTTAACAAGCATAACAAGCAATGGGGAATATTTGATGGTGTCTTGTATTAGGTAACATACTACTGAAGTACAAACATAGAGCAATACTATTGTGAATTGATACACCAGAACATCAGCACTGTATTTTTACTTAATTTTTTGCCTCAAATTAGAAATGAAAAATGTACTGAGGATAAGATTCTTAATTTAGCCATTAAGGTCAATATGGCTACATTTGTGTAATTGAGATAAGATTTCAGTTGAAGATTTCTGTTTTACTATATACGTATATGCTCAGCTTTTATTTCCTAATCATTCAGTGAAAATATCAGCAACGTGACTGGTGAACTTGGCCTGTCCTGGCATGTCTATTATTCGATCGTGCCTGTCTGTGAACAGTAGCTGAAAAAATTCCCATTCTGATTGACTGGATTAAAGAAAGAATACAAGTTTCTATTGTCATCCCGGGTTCTTAACTTTCTTTTCTAAATGGACCATAACAAGACAGATGCCCCGGCAATACTGAAACTAAACCAACAGTTGTCAAGGGGAGCAAGAACACATGAATTTGATTCCACTCCCTTTCTCTAATCCTCTGTTGAACCAAATTTGTGCAGTCACCTTAAATCAGTTCTCAAGCACAAAGGTAAACAGACCTGCATGAACTATTGCAGCAACACTGAAGATCTACAGGAAATGGTGCAAAAGATTCTGGGGCACATCTGAGGAGGGCAGGATGTGAAAGGAAGACTGTGGCATCAAAATATGAAAAGGACTGAGAAACCTTGCTTTAAACTAATATTTTCAAGTAGTTACATGTAATTGACCTAAAGATCTGGTTATGGAATAGCAGCAAGGACATGAACAGTACTAAGCCAGGCTTCTCCCCTTGGTACACACTTTAAACATTTGTAGACTATTAGCGTGCTTCCTCTTAAGTCAATCCCTCCAGCCTCCCAATCATTTTCATTACTCTTTTCTGAACTTTCTTCAGAACATCAACATCTTTGTAGATAAGTACCGAAAAGGCATGAATCTCCCTAAGGCTTGAGAACACAGAGACTTCAAGGTCCACTGAATTTGTTTCATGTGGAGATATACCATGGATATTAAAAAACTCTGTTGCAGCTGTCAGGCCCTGTAATGGGGTATACAAACCCTACACAAGTGGAGAAGGGGTTAAGCAGCTGCTTTGGACCCAGGCAGCAAAGCGCACATGGCTTGGAGGAAGAGCTAAAAAGGAAAGCAGCTCAGCTCAGGAAGGCAGCAGACAGTGGAGGTGAACTGACCTGCATTCTGAGCCCCTCAGAAGGAGCTCCAGCTATCTGCAGTATGGCTGTAATAAAACGGCCAAACTCAAAGGGAAGAGACTTGTGAGTCTCAGAAGGTCTGAGACGTTATCTTTGATTCCAGGTATGTAATGCCTTTACTTTACCTGTTGAGAAAGAGGGATCTTTGAGAAAAGGGAGTGATTGGGGGAGGCAGCAGTATAGCACTTTGGTGGTACAGGACAGAGCTGCTTACACTGGGCCCTGGATTGGAACCTGGCAGACAGGGTGAGCCTGGATTCCCCTACCAACACCTACGGGGTGCCAAAGGCAGAAGCTGACCCCCAAAACAAAGAGTCTAAGGAAAAGAAGTGTCTGAGGACAGAAGGGTTAAGATGCTGAGACCTCAAGCCAGGGGGAAGACCTGGAGCCCCTGCACCTAGCCCAGGGGGCTGCCCCAACTGCTGGACTTTTTATATACCCCAAAAGGGGATGGCATAAAACATGTAACCTGGCCAGAGGACTGAATCACAGAAGGGGCAGACCACCTCAGGACCAGAGTGGCTGCCAACAGGGAAGTGCCAGGAAAGAATAGAACCTGCCACACCCTGCTCAACCATGGGGTGGGCCACTGTGGTGAGCGGTCCCCTTCACAGGCCCTACGTCAACATCATCCTTGCAGATACCTGCTGGCTCTGGCAAATCCTACCAGATGTAAAATGACCTGAATCCTAACTAGAGTTCAATTCAAAGGCTTTGAATTAAGGCATGTCTGTCAGGATTCCAATGTATTCCAATTGTCTTTTCAGCTAAATCCATGCCTTTGAATAGTTTAGCAGGGACCTAGCACACCAAAGGTGGCATAATATATCCATGGATTCCTTCCAGCATGCTGCCCATGAACAGCCAGTTGTCCATCTGTATAGTTATGAGAACTCCACCAAGCACTTTGTGAATACATGTGGTACCAGCTCCAGCCCAAAGAAAATACAAAGAATTTGTAGCAGTGTTCATATATGACAATATCTGAGATACCTCATGTGCTTAAGAAGTATATCCCGTACTACTGGCGTTTGCGTGGCTCATAGCCCATTGCTGTAATCTAGAACAGTGGTTTTCAATGTTTTTTTCATTTGCAGAGCCCTAAAAAATTTCGAATGGAGGTGCGGACCCCTTTAGAAATTCAACCTGTGGTCCATGGACCCCTATGTAGAAGTCTTTGACTGAAAACTGACTGAACAGAATTCAACTATAAATGTTGCACGTGCTTGGCACGGGATTTGACACAGCATGAGAAAGGGCGCTAAATTGTGGGCTTCTATGGTAAGAACAGCACTTCTGGATTTTGACCTGTAGGTGGGGATATTCACATACTTTTCATTGATCAGAAAAACAGAATACCTTTTCTGGGATCTGAAACTTTCTTTTCATAGTCACCTTTTTGTAGACTCCTTAGAAGTAGTCTGCAGATGCTTAGGAGTTCAAGGACCACAGATTGAAAACCACTGGTCTAGAAGAAGTATGATAGGGTATACGTAGAAATGCAATTTTGAAAAAAAAAATTACCATGTAAAATTTTAGGTCTTAGATGTCAGGGAATTGGGCAGTACCTAGATTAAAAACCCATGTCCTCTTTTGCAAGGTCTTGATGAGCTTCTTTGCCAGGAGACATTGAACTCTGGGCAATCTCACTTCCTGATTTTGCTGAGCTTGAAGGTGGAACTTTGAAAGAATTTCTCTGTAATGTGCTTTGTAGCCCCGCCAAACTGATAATTTATTTTGGCTGTTTCTAAAGCCTTGGAGATTTTTACTGTTGTGTGGCTTTGAACCTCTGACATATGCTGGAAAGGAATCCAAACATGCTAAGTCTGGGACTATCTCTACATTAGGACATTTTAGGAAAAGATTCCCATTGGTACTACCATGCTACCACCAGAGAGAATTTGGGTGTAGGAAAGACTCCAGAAGCTTCCAGTGTTTTTACTACTATGTCAATTAAACTTGTTCCTTAGCTCTCCCATTCAGCACCAAAAGCCCCTTGGTATTGGCACCCACACCAAAGCCACAGATGAGTTTGTTTCAGATGGACTCATTATTGACTCAGAGAATGATATCAGCACAGAATCCTTCACATTGACCACTGAAGTGTATTAGGAAGACTAAAGCTAGTCTTTTCTGAGTCTGCATAGAATCAGAAGACTGAATCTCACGCAGCTCAGAGGATTTCACCTTCAAAGCTTCCTTAAAACAAAGCCTGAAAGCTGGCAGTCCAGGATGTCAAGGACTTTATACACCAAACACTAGCTAGGGGATTGGCCTTCCCCCCAAGAGGACAAAGCAGTGAGTTACGGTCTCTGGATCTAGGAAAACAGAGACTGCATTTTAACCTAAGGCTGGGTCCACCATATCACCATCACCAAGCCAAAGTCAGTCCAGCAACTAACTCCATAACTATGAAGAAAGTTCAAAAACTGACTTAAAAACTAAGAAAATTACTCAAAGATGACACCCTTAACTAACACTAAAATTCGAAAAGTAATGATTTACTATGGGAGTTTTAGAGAAAAAGTGAGATTTCTGAAAACCAAACTGAGGTCTGGGGTTCCTTGGTTCACAGGCAACTGTGGTTGGAAGGCAATCAGGGGTGCTGTATGTCCCATATATAACTTTGGTCTATGAACATTTGGTGCTGCAAGACGCTCATATGGCACACAGTGGGCACTGCTTCTAGAAAGTTCCAGTAGTCTCGCATCACTGGCGTGCATCCTATTGGTGGCAATGAACGGAGGCCACCCTGAAGAAAAGTACCTTAGAATATTATTTTTTTGTGTTGTAATAAATATAAAGAACAAGTAATCCAGCTAAACAAATATTCCCATTGGGATCTTTACATTGGCCTTTTTTTCAAAAACTTTCTGTGATTTTTAGCTGTGCTACATAATGCTGTATTTAACACGGTTGTTTGTTCTGGGCTTTTTTTTTTTTTTTTTTTTGTATTTGCTATACATAATGGCAAAGGGGGAGATTCCAGCTATAAAAATGAGAGTTTGGTGACCTCCAATGGAAGTAAAGCAGCTAACTGTCTTTTGAACCTTTAAAGTCCCTCCCAAATGTTTTAAATTGTATGCGAGCCCCAAGAATACTATATGTGAGTGAGCTGAAGGCTGGTGGTTACATCTCCAACAATTACTTCAGTCAGTTAGGTAAGACTTAGTCAGTCCAGGGTCAAGTAGCATCTATTTAATATTTTATTTTGAATATATCCAACTAAAAATGAAAAGATAAGATTAATATTATCCTAACTATGGGCCAAATGCAAAACTGATGGATTAAAGTCAATGGAGCTATGTCGATTTACCATCAGCCTAGGATCTGATACACTTCCAGTCTTCAACAAAGAACAAGATAGTCAGCTAGGAATCCCATCTGGTTCTGCAGTTTGGAAGTGGCACACAATATAGGCTATTAGGACACTTATAAAAATTACCCAGGCCTATAAGTGTTATATAGTCTTCTATAAACAGATAATATAGTGTTACCATATCTAATTAATTTTGCAAGTAAAGAATGGATTTTGTGAATAAAAGAAACTATGATGAAGAAATATATTAATTTATAACTGATTAAAGGCATCACTTTTGGAACCAACAAGGAAATCAAACATTCAGGCAATATCTTGAGTCTCCTAGATCTTATTATGAATGGATACATTTCTTAGTTTGTTGGTTTATTATAAGCATATGAAAATATGTTTAAACAAAGCTTACTGAAGCTGCAATGATCATGGTGCACTGCGGTACAGTTCTATTCCCAAAAGACTGCCATCTGGAAGAACTGCTCCCAGACGTTAAGGCATATAAAATGTGTAAGGTTGGACCTAAGAGATGTCAGAACAAGTTCATGGCAGCAAAGAACATTGTTTTTTATTAAAAGTTTTTAGTGGATAGTATGTAAGTATACAATTATGTGTCAGGAATCAGATGGCTCCAGGCATTGTCACCTGGCAACCTGGGGTGGGCCGGGAAACACTCACTAAGTGACTGTGCTCCCTGATTGGACAGGAAAGCCTGTTGATTATCGTTTAGCCTTGTAGTAGCCATAGCAGCACAACTGCCACTCAATGCATTCTGTGCCGGCAGCTGTAACAGACATGCTTCATGTACCAATCCTTGCTCTAATTTGCACTTGTTTCCAATCCTAGTTTCTACCTCCCTACGGACACCCCAGTCCTGACTCCTGGCTCTGATCTCTGGCTTGTCTCCTGACCACAATTCACGTTCTGTCCTGATTCCTGGCTCTGACCATCGACTTGTCTTCTAACCATGATGCCAGTTCCGCCACCTGGCTCCACTCCAATCACTAGGCCTGACCACAAGGCTGCAGCGCCTACACCCTGGAATGTTACATTATTCAATCAATCAAAAGAAGAAGGGAAGAGACTCTCCCCTAAAAAAAGGAACAAATTGAAGGTAGGAAAGGTGGAGAAGAGAAGAAAGAAACAAAGAAGTGGAGAGATCATCTACAAGGTGTTGGAGAACAAAAAACATTTGAAGTGGTACAATGATTGAGAGTTTTACAGTGTATAACAATGGAGCATTGATTATACATCTTAAGAAAAACAAATATGCGTCTGATCTAGGGCTGTCAAGCGATTAAAAAAAATAATTGTGATTAATCGTGCGATTAATCGCACTGCTAAACAATAATAGAATACCATTTATTTAAATATTTTTGGATGTTTCTACATTTTCAAATATGTTGATTTCAATTACAACACAGCATACAAACTGTATAGTGCTCACGTTATATTTATTTTTGATTACAAGTATTTACACTGTAAAAAAACAAAAGAAATAGTGACAGGTTTCAGAGTAACAGCCGTGTTAGTCTGTATCCGCAAAAAGAACAGGAGTACTTGTGGCACCTTAGAGACTAACAAATTTATTTGAGCATAAGCTTTCGTGGGTTACAGCCCACTTCTTCGGATGCATAGAATGGAACATATATTGAGGAGATATATATACACATACAGAGAGCATGAAAAGGTGGGAGTTGTCTTACTAACTCTGAGAGGCCAATTAAGTAAGAGAAAAAACTTTTGAAGTGATAATCAAGATAGCCCAGTACAGACAGTTTGATAAGAAGTGTGAGAATACTTACATATAAACAAGAAGCAGGCAGCATTATCTCCTGCAAATGTAAACAAACTTGTTTGTCTTAGCAATTGGCTGAACAAGAAGTAGGACTGAGTGGACTTGTAGGCTCTGAAGTTTTACATTGTTTTGTTTTTGAGAGCAGTTATGTAACAAAAAAAATCTACATTTGTAAGTTGCACTTTCACGACAAAGAGATTACATTACAATACTTGTATGAGGTGAATTGAAAAAAACTATTTCCTTTGTTTATCATTGGTACAGTGCAAATATTTGTAATCAAAAATAATATACACTTTGATTTAAATTACAACACAGAATACAATATATATGAAAATATAGAAAAAAATACAAAATATTTAATAAATTTCAATTGGTATTCTGTTGTTTAACAGTGCAATTAAAACTGTGATTAATCACAATTAATTTTTTAAATCGCGATTAATTTTTCTGAGTTAATCGCATGCGTTAACTGCAATTAATTGACAGCCCTAGTCTGATCCTCAGTGATCCCTTTACCCTATCAGTGGTATAATGGGAGTCTCGGTGTAAATGGGTATCACATCCAATGTTTTCAAAATGTTGACATGTTATTTCTTTTGTATGCCACCCTTTCCAAGACTGCCAAATCACAGTTCATATGACCAGTCCTCTACATAGAAAGATATTGAAGTTTTCTATATCTGCAGCCAGAGTTTCTTAGGGCTGGTCTACACTGCGGGGGTGAGGGTGGGATTGATCTAAGATATGCAACTTCAGCTACGTGAATAGCGTAGCTGAAGTCGACGTATCTTAGATCGATTTACCTCTGGTCTTCACGGCGTGGGATCGACGGCCACGGCTCCCCCATCGACTCCGCTACCGCCTCTCACTCTGGTGGAGTTCCGGAGTTGACAGGGAGCATGTTCGGGGATCGATTTATCTCGTCTAGATGAGATGCGATAAATCGATCCCTGATAGATCGATCGCTACCCGCCGATCCAGCGGTTAGTGAAGAGGTACCCTTAGTCACTAGGGAGTCACACAGAAGCCAGTACTCTTGTTAATCACAAAGATCCAGAGACCTTGGAATTGTCTCCCATATAAATAGCTGTGGTATGCTCGGGACCATCTATTGGAGGATGTGAGAAATACAATTTATTCACCATATATGATGTAACAGCATAGCTTCCAGAGCCTTATAGTACCAACAGACATCACTGTCCTTTATCCCAGCTTATATATCCTTGTAGGAGACCAATGGGACTTAATTATATATCAATAGTAACCATTGTAAAAGGGCTGCATACACATATAAGAAGACTTGGTCCCTGCTCCAGAGTTCATGTACAAGTGAGTATGGAAAAGGATAGGTGGGGATGAGGAGGTAGGCAGGTAATATGACAATGTGATTATATAGACAAGCTAAGTGCAAACTTGATATTTCCAAATAACTTTAAAAATGGAAGGTTTGACGGTGGGTTGGGATGTGGGAGTTGCTACTGATCTATCCACTATTGTTAATTGACTGATTTCTTGTAGGCATCACAGCAGTTGTGGGTTCTGAAGAGGGATATGAAGGAGAAAAGCCTTATAGACTAGTTTAGAGTGAATGAGACATGGAAGGGAGATATGGAAGAAAGCACCAAGATGAAGACACTAGTGAGAGACATGGACAAAGAGTCAGATGAGCAGGGCCGGCTCCAGGCACCAGACACCCAAGCACATGCTTGGGGCGGCACCTGGTAAGGGGCGGC
>NC_048298.1:113679775-113715341 GCF_013100865.1 Trachemys scripta elegans
TGCATCCGAAGAAGTGGGCTGTAGTCCACGAAAGCTTATGCTCTAATAAATTTGTTAGTCTCTAAGGTGCCACAAGTACTCCTGTTCTTTTTGTGACATGGAGCACCCATAAGGACGCTACTTGAAAAAGGAGAGGTTACTTACCTTGTACAGTAACTGGAGCTCTTTGAGATGTGAGCTACCTATGGGTGCTCTACTACAGGCCCTCTTTCCCTTCTCCCTTGAGAGTCTCTTGTTGGACTTCTGTGGTTGAGAAGGAACTTGAGTGGCAGTGGGTTCACCCCTTCCTATATGCCCTTTTACTGGAGCATGAGGGTATCTAGGGAACAAGCATGCACGGACCTGTGGCCACTGCTGATGAAAGATCTTCATTCCAGAGTGCACAGTCAATCACACGTCCTGGTGAGGACACCTCTCAAAAAACTTGAGTTACTGTACAAGGTAAGTAATTTCTCGTTCTGCCAGATTTCAAATGACAACAGTTTCAACCCTCCTCAAATAGGTTTAAGGCAAATAGAAAGTTGTAAGTATAAAATATTTCATACATCATTGATTTACTTTTCTAAAATACTCTACTTTAAATAATGATGAGAGCTCTCTCTTTCAAATAAGAAAAGTTCTTTTGTATGCAAAT
Source organism: Trachemys scripta elegans (assembly GCF_013100865.1). NCBI lineage: Eukaryota > Metazoa > Chordata > Testudines > Emydidae > Trachemys > Trachemys scripta. The sequence goes on from NC_048298.1 coordinate 113,680,410, forward strand.
ATTATAATCCTAATTATATGGAAAAGTGGAATAATCTTTTTATTTCCACCTTGTTCTAATATTATTAGGAAACCCATTAGGAGTGTAGTTTAGCCAGTGTTGCGCAATCCCTGGGTTTTCCACAAGTTTTTTTAATGAAGTTACTACTTTTTCTTCTAAAGGTAAGTAGAATTATAATAGGGCCACATTCTTGAATCCATGCTCTTGCATATGACTGTATCTGGAATACTTCGGAGCTAAAATTCAGAAAAGTTAAATGGTTGCATCAATAAGGTGGTATGTGTGCATCCTTCTTTGGAGACTTTCAAATAAAATCCCTGTGGTACTGTCTATCAAAAAAGTTCTAGTTTTGTAGCAATCATATAATTTGAAATTAGGCATGGACTTCAGGTTTCAAGCTTGACACCATCATAAGTGAATTTCCATTTATAGAGAGTAATCGCATATAATAGCTCTGCATTCATTCACTCAACCAACATCTCTTGGAGCAAGGGAATATTTTTAGTTTCAGATAGATCAAATAAGAACTGAAGATTGATTCAGATACCACTGTGATGAGCAGGTGTAATCTAAATATCTTAGATCTTCAAAAGCAGGTAGGCAAACACATGTTCTGATGAGGTGGTTTTAACACCTCAGATTTTCAGTGTCCCAACTGGTTGTGTGCAAGAGCATGAACCCAACAGTGTGGCTCTACTATAATTATTGTCTTCAGAGAACAAGGATTACTGGTAAGTTATTTTTTTTTCCTTTCCTGGAGTCCTTGGCATTTTGGTTTGGTGTTGTAACTACCTGTGGCCTCTTTTTTTTTTTTTTTTTTTTACTTTTTTTTCCTCCTCTTTTGCTGCTGCTGCCACCTACAGAAGTGCAGGATGATTGCGTAATTTTCAGCCAGGAATGGGAAGGGTATTAAAAATATTTCAGCTGCCACTGAAGTACTGTTCTTGCCATTTCATTGGGCAAGATTGAGTCTGAATGTATTAAAAATAGAACTTAATATCTTGTAATAGAATTCTAAGTTATGAGAGTATTTATAACAGTACTGTAACACATACTTATTCCTATTACAGTATAGGAGATAAAAGGTTATTTGCTTAATACCTGAAAGTTTCTAATATCAATAGAAATATGATTTAAATTTTCAGTGCAATATTTTACTTTTAAAGAGTGAAGCTGAATTTCAATATTTCAAGTTAAAGAAATGAACAACATTTTAGAACCTATTGTACAGTGCAGAAGAGAAGTGACTATAGACAATCCAATATTTAAAGTAAATGTAAAGAGTGGAAGTTCTGGTCCATTTAAAGGAATGCTGTAATGTGCATACTTCTGCTGTTTCAACAGAAGTGAACTGTTACCTTACTTTTTCAAGAAAGCCAGTCAATTTGCATGTTCTGACACAATACTTGGACTACACCTTTGTAGCTAACTTAATATATTAGTTGTAAATCCATAAACATTCTGTACTATCTGATGTAGGTAAGAGCCAGGACAGAACACCAGATGGCATGTCTTCCCAATAAACACAGGGAATAATAAAAACTACAATTGATTTTGGGGTTCAGAAAAAGAATCTGTTCTACTGTATTTTCTCCATCTTAAGGGTTTCAAATTGCCTCTTAGGCTTACAAAAGGACTAATTTTCATAACTTGCTATCTTTGGCAATTTGTTCTACGTTCCAGGTATCTCTTGTATGAACAACTTTTTTTATTTGTTTCTGTTTCCTTTTCAGCTTTAGTTGGTAATTTCTTGTTTTTAATTTAATTTCCATTCCAAACATCTGACTTGGATCAATCCATTGATTTCTTTTCAAAATTTTCTGTGCCACGGGCTCCCTTAGGAACAGTTAATATTCCCTATTTCTAAAATACATTTTATAGAAACTTCTTTTTACATTTCATCAATGTTCTCTGTAAAGTGCGTTCATATATGTCCATGCAGCATTCTTCCATATATCGTGCATGTCACAATCCTTAGCGCTCACAACTTCTTAAACAGCAAAAGAAAAAGACAGTTTTAAGTGGATTAGTCTTGTTTCAGAGCATTGTTGAGTACTAGGAACTGGGCCAGAGTTTCTTTTGTCCCAAGCCCTTACCCGTAAGCCTCTTTATACGCAGCACTGGGACTACCTCTCAATTTGTGTAGTAACCAGGTTCTACTGTATCTCACCCTAAGAACAGTTGAAATACTAGATACTGAACATGCTTGAAATTAGCTTTCTATATATCCAAAAGAGAGAATTAATACATTTTACTTCATTATTTTGACTCAGGAAATCCATATTTTGATGAGCACGTCAAGTAAGCTTTAGTTTTATGAAAATTAAGCAAATAACTAGCAGGTTCATTGGTCCAGGGTGAAGCTCAGGGCATTTAGTATTCTAGATTATCATTATCTAATACTTGAAAAATCAAACATACTATTTTTGTTTTAGATTTGAGACTTTAAGTTGAATTTATTCTTCTTTGTTAAAAGTCACTGTGTGCTTTTCTTTGTTTTACATTTAAAATGCCAAAATTCTGAAATTCAAAATGCAAGGCCATTATTTTATTTTTTTCATCCAGTATTTCTAAGTAACTATAACTTCAGCCATTCTTAGCGTCTCTTTTGCACTGTAAAGGTAAGGAATGTATGAAAATTCTGCTGTCTTTTTACCACCCCAGTGATGATGCTATTTTAGTACATGAGGATTATATTAAAATACTTCATAAGTGCTAGTTTGCCACATACTTTTGTGGTGAGAAAAAGGGTTGATCTTTTTTGAAAATTTTTATTTTATTTATTCATAGTCTGCCTGATGTGTGGGTAAATGAAAGTGAACGACATCAATTAAAAACTAAAGTAGTTCATTTATCAAAACTACCAAAAGATACTGCCTTGCTTCTGGACCCAAACATATACAGGTAACTTCCTAATTTTAAACCTCTTACTTTATTTCAGTAAAGTCTTAAGCATCACTTAACTTTTTGATGCCAGAAGCCAAGATTGCTAACGCATGATGCACCAGTGCAGGGGACATCAATCATGCAGTGTACAGGGGTTAAGTTCTGAGGTTTTAAGTCTTTTCAGAATTGCTTAACTTCTTGAACTGAACTCTAGTAACTGAGAAACAGGGAATGTATGTATTTACCAAGTGTATTTTACTTTTTTGTGCTTGGTGTACAGAAATTCTAGTAAAGGAGGTACATACAGTGGAATCCTGAAAGATCACTTCTGTTAAGATCACATACTGGTTTGTATACCAATTTTTTTAAAGTCCAAATTTATCTTTTCATATTTTACATTCAGCTGTAATACATGCAGTATGACTTTGGCTATGTCTACACTATAGCTGGGACCGACGCTCCGAGATCGATCCATTGGTGGTCGATTTAGCAGGTCTGGTGAAGACCTGCCAAATCGACAGCAGATCGCTCTCCAGTCGACCCCAGTACTCTACCCCTGACGAGAAGAGTAAGGTAAGTCGACAGGAAAGTTTCTCCCGTCGACCCCCCGCGGTGTAGACCCTGTGGTAACTTGACCTAAGGTACGTCGACTCCAGCTACATTATTCACGTAGCTGGAGTTGCGTAGCGTAGGTCAGCTTCTCGCAGTAGTGTAGACATAGCCTTAGAAACCTGTACTTGTATACAAGTACTATTATTTTTTTAATACAAGATTCTTTAGCCTTTGGGGTGGGGTGAGGGATAGTACATGTCTTTAAGCAGCATACACGTGTGTTTTTTTTAGGACTTCAGATTGGCTTCTAATCATCACATTTCTAATAATTTTCTTATTTTTATTCCTCTGTATTAACGTGCTATACTTAATCCTATAGAGGCCCACAGTTGTATCTTGTGTAAAAAATTTTAAAGGTAATCTGAAATGCTTTCAATTCTTTTCAAATAAATTAAGATCCCAAATCAATAACAGGATGATACATGTGTAGGATTAATTATAAAAGCGTAAAAAAATTGAAAATCTGGTTGTCTTTCATTTACTGCCATGATCAAAGTTCAGTGTTCCTGTGTTTCTTGACATCACTAACGTCTAAAGCAATACACAGAACACTCAGCTGAGGTCTGGATGTGTATTAAGCCTGGATGTGTATTAAGCCTTTCAGTTTACCTTCATAGCCAATTTACTTCACTAATCAAATTAATGGATTTTGAGTATGGAGAGAATTAATTTTGCTATATGTGCTGTCTCTCTAAATGTAAGTATTTAAAATACTTACTTGAATATGAATTACTGATGTGAACTAATAATTCATAAGTGTGATGAGCAAAATTAGACTGTATCTTGTTTTAAAATGTTTAACACAAACTGTTTTTATTCCCTGCTTTAGGTATTAGTTACTTGTAATTTTATGGCCCAAATGGAATTTAATGATGTCATATAGATCCGTTTGTTGATTAATTTATTTTTTGCCAACTTTCTACAAGTTCCATGAAAATGGATATGATAATCCTTTCAACTGAAACTAATGTTTTTGGGCTAAGAGATACCCCAGTAAAACTGCTAAAATACCCCCATGAACTATATAAATTGTACTCTAGAATTTTAACTCCTGGAATTGTGTACTGGTAAATATTGCTCTTTTGGAAACCTCACAGTATTGTGTGATCAAAGAACTGAAACTGGAGCCTAAAACTTGAATGGGGGAAGAATTATTGAAGGGATACTAGTCTCAGTACAAAGGCTGATATAATGGATTCTGGCATGGGATTTTCTAAAATGACATTTCAGTTTGAATAAAATTTAATGAAAATAAATTGTGTATACTCTATATACTCCAAAGTACTCCATATACAACTATATTGAATCAGCTGTTGAGATGACCTTGAACCATAAATGTATCATCTTCTTTTTCAGAACAATGCCACAGAAGAGGTTGAAGAGGTAAAAACCAAGCAATTGGGGACACCTGCAGTCTTAGTCACTGACAATGGAATTAGAAATAAAGTTGCACATTAGTCAAGGCCCCCCAACCCACCCCCATCCTTTTTTTTCCAAATCCTTAGATAATATTTATGCCTAGTGTAAACATTCTGTGAATGAAGTAGATGCTTCTGTGGAATATCTTAATATATTACTGTATATCCACATTGTCATGGAATGGTACAGTGGGAGACTGAGCAAACACTCTTCTGGCAACTTAGTGGAACAACTAAAAGGCTTTGCATGCTTGCTTCTTTAAGCTGCTTTTCTTTTGTTAGTATATACAGTAGTTTGATGAAAAGAGGAAGTAACTAACCATCACAACTTACACAGTTCCCAGGAGAACTCTTAACAAGCTGCTAAGAGTTTAACACTCACCAGAGAATGAACAAACTACCCAGGCTTTATCCTATTACCTTCTGAGTATGGTGGATAGTGATCAGTCGTCATTTGTACACGTGTGCGTCCTTTCACAAAAACGAAGAGACATTAAATGATGATGTTTAAACAGATGTTAATGGAATGCTTGTTTTTCCCAATCAACTATAAATTCCTATATCCAAGTAAGACTGAAAGGTGTTGTTAAGAGTGTTGCAGTATGTCTGTCCCTTTTTCAGGACTAGTACTGTATGTTAATGAGGTCTACTTTTATGTAATCTTTATTACTGAACGGTTTTTGAAAAACCTCTACTTAAGCAGTTAGTGAAATTGGTGTTTGATTTTAATTTTTTGACCTTTTTAAGACTGTCACTTGTACAGTATGTGTTTTTTTTTTATTTGGCCTAATCTTTTCTAGATGTAAAGAAAATGATATTTTTTTAAAACATCTAGAAATTCAACCTTTATGCACCAAAGTTGGCTTTGAAAAGGAAAATAAAATCACTTTCTTGCTTAATAAGCAAGAAATCATGGATTTTTTTAACTTACAGAAATAGAAATGTGTGTAACTTGTTAGTCTTGTATGGAGACAAAAATGTTGCATATAGATAATAGGACATTGCTTGTAAATAATTCAGCAGATTTGTAATATATTTTTATATTATGAAATGTACTGTAGATGTTTTTCTAGAGGCATGAAAGTTAAAATGTATATATTATGTTAGAAAATATGGAAGGATATTGTAATTCACTAGCGCTGCCAGAAGAAATGTTTAAAAAAGCACCTTCCTAACAACAAAAAAAGTCGTTTGCATACCTAAGGGACTATGTACTACTGTTAATATCTGTTGTAAGAACAAAAATACATTGAACATCCTTCCCAGAAATCTTTGAGGGATGAACAGAATCCATAATGGCACTCCTTTCTGATAGTGAACGTGAAATCAGTCATTTCCTTGCTGTTGGAAGGAACTAATGTAAAATATATGTGGATATATGCAGTCAAACTGCAGAATTAGTCTTCCTTATTGGGGAGGCATTTTCACGTTACTACAGTGAAACAAAAAACCAGCAGTTTTTACACTAAAATTTTATTAAATAGAATAAAACTTAGAATTAACCCTTTGGCTGCAGGGTTAAGTGTTTCCTAATATAATACGAATGCATTCTGCATTGGTACTGACACAAGAGACTTGCTTGGCTCCAACGGGTTAAATATGTTACTTATATACATGAAAAATCTTATCAAACAAAATGAAGTGCAGATTAAAAGCACCACTAATATAAGATGTTCTGGACTGGTTGTTTAATAAATAAGGGTATTATTCATAAGATTTGTAGCAACCTGACTTTATTTTTTAAAAAAGTACAGTGTTTTGTTTAATTTTTTTGCTTGAGCACTTCATCTACTGCTTATTCTGTACCTATAAAGTAATCCACAATCTCTTTGGTTCTTTTTTAAAATTTGTTATAAAATTGCCAAATAGAAGTGTTTCAGATATAGTTTGTATTTGTATTTTTTTAATTTTATTGCTTCATGAGTTCCCTGTAAGTCATCTATAATTGACAGATGATTGTAGACCTTGCCTGAGTATTTTTTCTAATAAAACAAAGCAAATAACCACGTTAGCTTCCAAATTGTAACCATTCAATGAAGGTTTTAAAAGAGCTGAAATATACATTAAATATCTTTTTAGTTCCTCTGTAAATGATGGAATGCACACTTAAGAGTTGTTGGATATAAATCCTGTACTGTACCTGTAAACCATTAATAATCAACCAGTGATTGTCTTTTCTTGCATTTGAGAAAAGCATTTTGTGATTTCTAATGATGCAGCAGTTGCCCAGGGTGGGCGGAAGGGCATGGTGGGGAAAGAGTCCATTTAAAACCAAAATGCAGAGGGACAGAGAGTTAAATCTGAGTTTGCACTGGTAACAAAAAGGTAAGTGAATTTTTTAGCTTTGTTTTAGCTTGAAGAAAGTTTCTGAAATGATTTATGCTTACACATATCCGTGTTCTAAATATATCTAATTCTTTTGTGTCTGCTTCAGATGCAAGAATTAAGTACCACTGATTTGTTGCGCCAAACAAATACCAACTTTGATAGAGGTATTCCAGGCACACACAATGGCAGTTCCACACATCTGTCTGAGTGACTTGTTGAATGTTACTTAGAGTATTTCTGAAGAATAACATTAATTCTCCAGTTTGGAGTAATTCAGGCTGTTCTCTTTTTATTGGTATTACCCAGATATATAACTTTTACTTGCGTTCTTCTGTTCAGAGATCTGTTATAGGATATTTTTCATAAGGGAGAAGCCACCCAAATAGTTCAGTCAGAGAATGCATTTTCTCATTTTGTATTTGTGAAGGTTTGCTGCCTTTCTGCAGTATGACTATGATGGGTTTCCTCGGGGTACCACCTAGAACTGGGGTACCACTGAGCCCTCTGATCCACCAGCCTGGGTTCCCTGTCACACTCTACTGCTGTGGCAAGCTGCAAAGGCTTCCAGCCTGCACTTTCACCAGCATTCACACAGGTAGGGGGACATCCAGCTGCAGTTACACGCAGTCTCTCTGACCACCAGGTTCCCAGCCTAGGACTCCAGAGCAGTCCTGTCCTGTTCAAATCTGGCCAGTATATGGGTATTAAACCTGGTCCGCCTCACCCTCAATGTGAAGAGGACAATGCACACTTTTGGTAACCAAGCAGAGATTTTCCCTAAGCACTCCAGTCAAAGCTCATGGGTTTAGATTAAAACAAAAACAAGATTAACCACAAAAGATAGATTTTAAGTGATCATAAATGATAGCAAACAGATCAAAGCAGATTACTTAGCAAATAAAAAACAAACTAAGCTTAATATACTAAATAGATTGAATATGAATTAGTAGAATCTCACTCTGAGAAATGATACAAGCAGGCTGCAGATTCTTAATGGGCAAGTTGCACATGCTTTACAGCTTTGAATCCCCAGGAGTTTCATACACAGGCTAGAAATCCCTTTTGCCTGGGTCTAGTCCTTCCCTCAGTTCAGTCTTTGTTCCTCAGGTGTTTCCAGGGGTGTGGGGAGCGAAGCACCACCGATGTCACTCCCTGTCTTATATAGATTTAACATAAGGCGGGAACCTAAATTCCTTCTAAGCTGTGCAGGTGCCTCTTAAGCCCCATGCCCATGCTCAGGGCTGCAGAGGGGAGTGATGCCTCTCTCCCAGCATCTCTCCCCTGGCCCTGACCTGCTGGGGGGGGGGGGGTGTCTCTCCCCACCGCAGCCCCAGGGCAGCCTGCACTCCAAATCCCTCATCTCCACCCCAGAGCCTGCACACCCAACCTTCTACCGCAGCCCTGAATCCTCTCCTGAATCCCTCATCCCTGGCACCACCTCAGAGCCTTCACCCCTAGCTGGAGCCCTCACCCCATGCACCTAACCCTCTACCCCATGCCTGAACCCCTCCTGCACCCCTCATCCCCAGCCCCACCCCAGAGCCCTCATCCTCCCACACCCCAACCCTCTGCCCAAGCCCCCTTCTGCACCCTGAACCCTTTGTTTCAAAACTTGGTTCCCAGACTGTTTTGTGGAAAAATACTGACATCCCAAGATGGAGCCCAGAATCATGTGGCCTGGTCACATATGCTTAGTCGTCATAGCCATCCATTACAGCAGGGTGGCCAATCTGACCCTGAGAAGGAGCCAGAATTTGCCAATGAACATTGCCAAAGAGCCACAGTAATGTGTCAGCAGCCCCCCCCCCCCCCCCATCTGCTTCCCCCTGCTCCCAGAACCTCCTGCCCACCGGAAGTCCCACTGATCAGCGCCTCCCAATCCCTCCCTGCACCTCCCTATCAGCTGTTTCCTGGCTGCAGGAGGTGGGGAGGAGTGAGGGCATAGCCAGCTCAGAGGAAGGGGTGGAGTGGACGTTACCCAGGTGTAACTACATTTGAAGTATAGATACATAGTATCTTTAACGTCAGATACAAAAACGATACATGCATACAAATAGGGTAATCATATTCAGCAAATCTTAACTTCCAATGACACCTCACATGACTTATCTTGTACAAAATGCATCATAATTGTGCCATAATATCACTATGAAGAATATGGGGTGGAGTGTCACAATGACATCAGGATAAATTTGTAGTTGATGATATTTTCCCCCTTCATTGCAATTTATTTCCAGATTATTTAAATCAATAGAAACTACAGAAATTTCACCACTAAATTCATACTCTTCACAGACTTTTTTTTTTAACTTGGCTTTTCCCCCCCTTTTTTTGCAAACTGCTGCAGGTGAGGAAAAAGGGGTTAATGTTGATGAGCTGAAGTAAATCACCCATCCAAGTTAATTACCATTTCAATTACATGTCTCAAAACAATTTAATACTTACCATAATGCCCGAAGGTCCTCATCAGAATTGAGGTCCTATTGTGTATATGGCTGAAGAAATGTTGAAGTAGGCAGTTCGCTGCCCCAGTTAACGTTTTTTAAAAAAGTTTGGAAATGATTAAGCTTCAGGGCATAAAACAGCCTCTCATTAAGGGTATGTCTACACAGCAATGTAAGCCTGGGCTAACCGATGTTGTGTCCGCACACCAAATGTGTTAACCTAGGGCTCAAACCTAGGGTCCCAGGACCCTGGAGGGTCTGAGCCCATGTTAAGCTGGGACCTAACGTCTGAGCCCTGTTGCTTTCCTGTGTGCATTCTGCCACAGCTTGACCTAGGTCCTGGCAGACTTCTGGATATATCCCAGAGTTCCTTGGGGCAATTTCTTAGTCCTTTTTATGCCAACAATCTGTGGTGCAGTCCAAGGGTTCTTAACAGTTTTCTTTCTGAGACTGCCCCCTCCCCCAACATGCTATAAAAACTCTAGGGCCAAGCAGGGAAGGGGTAGAAGGGCTTCTGGCTTCTGCCACCAGGCGGGGATGGTGGAAGCTAGGCAATCTAGTGCCAGTCTTGCTTTGCGGACCCTGTGGAACTGGCTTAGAGATTGCAGCCCCCTGTTTAAGAACAACTGGTGCAGTCTAGTGCACTTTATTGCAAACAGAAGCCATACCTCCCTTGGCAAATGGCAGCAGCTCAGGTCAGTGTTAACCCATTGTCTACAAGCACACCATCAGAGAGCCTTCAGAGTTTTCATGGAGACTGATTAGAAGAAACTTTTTGCAAAAAGAGCTGCTTCCAGTTCATCAGAGCACATCCAGATTGCGATGCAAGGACCAGAGAGCGGAATGGGGACTAAGCAGCTGATCGGAGGATGACCCCCCCAACATCCCGGGGCTACATGGGCAGGGGTGCCCGGGCAGTGTATGCTGTGAGGGTGGCAAGTGCGAGCCAGCCCCCAAACCTCCCCGCAGCCTCCTTCAGCGGCGACTCTGGTTCCTCCATGCTGCTGCTAGGATGTTGGGGTTCATCCCTCCGCCCGCTGTGCTGAGCCAGGAAGCCTGCCACTTCCCCTTCCTGCAGGGAAGCTGCTTGGTCCTGCTCTACTTGCTGTCCCTAGTGTTGTGTGTGCAGGGGTGCCCAGGCAGTGCGCACTGTGAGGGTGGTGAGTGGAGCCAACCCCAGACCTCCCCACAGCCTCCTGAGGATCCCTCATCCCTGTTTCTTGGGGTGTGGTGGGGGCAGGGTTAAGGGTTCCCTGGGGCATGCTGGAGCACACTGCACTCCAAGCCATGGGCGTGCACTTCACCCCTCTGCAGCTGGCAGCAGCCAGGCTCTGTGTGTGTGTGTGTGTGTGTTTCCTTTGAAACTTACATTTTATGTCAAACTTCAAAACAGACAGAAATAAATTTAAAAAAACCAACCAACCAACAATCTTCATCTAACATCCCATTTTAAAAATGAAGAATTGCAACGTTTCATTTTAATAGTTTGACAGTCCCGGAGACTGATGTCCTAATTGTCCTCAGAACAGGGGCACATGGGCATTTTCCTGCCAATGTGACTCAGCCTAGAGATGGAGAGCCCAGTTCTCAGATCAGATGGTAGTTCGGTGTATAAAGCCACCTCAACTGCAGTCATTCTACTGCGAGAGCTACTAAAGGAGCTTATTTTGCAGTTTACTGACTCGTGCTCCTTATGGGGACTTGAGTCCCATCAATAGAATTGGGCTAGGGTATCGACATGGGGTGGAGAGAGGCTGCTAGCCACTCTGGGATAGGGTTACTTTGACTTGGGTTTGAGCATTGCAGTATGGACACCAAGGTTCAAGCACGGGTCAGAAAATTGTTAATCTAAAGTTATAATGCAGTATAGATGCTCAAGCCCAGGGTTCCCTAATGCTGATCAGCTGGCCGAGTCCCACTAACCCAAGGCGTACATTGCTGTGTAGATGTATCCTAAAAGGATTAGAAGAAACTTCCCCATAGGCAGGTTTCCCCAAATAGTCCACTTGTGGGTTCCCTGCTTCATCTTTGGCAGCATCTAGTTCTGCTCTCTTGTCAGAGACACGGGATAGTGGGCTATATAGAGGACTTGAATTGGTCTAGGTCTCACTGGGTCAGCAACCTGGTGCTTTTGGGAGGGAGGGGCGGCTATCAAACAGTCAAACTGCCCCATTCAATTTAATTTAAAGATCTATTTCAACCAGTTCACTATTAACTAAGTATATACAAAAATAGGAGAATTGCAGCTCTGCACAATCTATGGAATCCTGTTTAATTTTGGTGCTGTGAGTGGAACAATCTGACTCGTGAAGCCAAAAAGCCAGAAGGAAGGAGTAGAGCCCTCAGATTACATTTGAGCCCTGAGGAGGAGCAAATTCTGCAGAGCTCAGCAGGGAATCTAAGTCCTCAACCAGCCACAGCCCCCCATCTGGCTCTGCAAGGGCCAGGTCTGTTGTAATGGCCATCTTCCCCCCTGGTTCTAGTGACTGCTGCGTTTCCCTCTGCAGATCCTTGCAGACATTACTGTATCAGTCACACTTGGATGATATTTTCAAGCTCTTCTTTCAACTATTAGGGTTAGAAACTTTTTTTTAAAAGTGAAAGATGAAATTGATGTTACAGTGACTAGAAGCTGGGACAAGTGCCTCTGCATAAATCTGACCTTACTAAATGTATATCTGGACCCCACAGACTTATCCAGGATTTCAAGTCTGGTAAGCCCAGCGGAACCTGTGTTGATCATACGCTGAACATCTTTGCAATCTAGTGCAAGTGGAGTAATATTTTGGCAGTTGGCTTGTGGGTCCTGAGGCAATTCTGCTATTGGTGATAGTGGAAGTTGGAGGGGCAGAGAGCAGAAGAGGGATAGATGATGGTTTCTGCTCTTCCTTTTGATGGTTAGGAACACTGAAGGTTCCTAACCATCAAACCACCTACACTGCATTTTAAAACCCATGGTAGCAAGTCTCGGATCCCAGGTCTACTGACTCAGGCTTGCACTACAGCACTAAAAACAGCAGTGCAGACGTTGCAAAGGTTGGAGCTCAGGCTCTGAAACTGCTCTTCCCTCAGGGCTTCAGAGCTGGAACTGCAGCTCGAGCCCAAATATCTACACAGCTGCTTTGAGCACCATAGCACTGAGACTCATGGCCACAGGTTTTAAAACTTAGGCTAGGTCTATACTACCCGCCTGAATCGGCGGGTAGAAATCGACCTCTCGGGGATCGATTTATCGCGTCCCATCGGGACGCGACAATCGATCCCCGAATCGGCGCTCTTACTCCACCAGCGGAGGTGGTAGTAAGCGTCGCCAACAGAAAGCTGCAGAAGTCGATTTTGCCGCCGTCCTCACAACGGGGTAAGTCAGCTGCGATACGCCGAATTCAGCTACGCTATTCACGTAGCTGAATTTGCGTATCTTAAATCGACTCCCCCCTGTAGTGTAGATGTACCCTCAGTGTAGATGTAGAGCTTGTGTGTACACACACATACTCTCTTTGCTATTGTCTGTAAGGTTCATTGGCTAACTTGGTTTAATCCAAGGTCTGTATTTGGAAGTGTTGTCCACAGCGGAATAAATCTCTCCAGAAGTATTGTGCCTTAAGAGAAAGACAAAAAAGTAACCATAAAGCTTGGGAAAAACCTCTGTGCTCCCTTGCTCTGCTGCTGGGTGGGTCAGGTAACACAATGCATCAGTTTTAATTTTGTGTGCTACATGTCAGCACTCATATGTATCCTCTGAGCTTCCATCTCTGAAATGTTTCTACCTTGCCTTTTGAGAACTGATTAGTGGGTAATGTTAGCACATAATATAAATAAGTCTCTCCACAGTTAAGTATTGCCAAGTTAGGGCAAAATATGCCAGTGCCATGGGAATACAAGAGCATTCGTTGTCTGATTCAACAAAAATGAAGATTCAATAAATGTTGCAGCGCCTGGATGGCCTTATCAGTGACTAAATCTGTGGTGTCATTTCCCTTCTGATGACCTGACAGTTCCTTAAGTCTGAAACCTTTCTTCTATTACAGTTAAAAATGTTGCCCAAGGTTTGCATAGGTTGGCAATAGCAATAGGCAGAGCTATGGGGAGATATGGCTGACCCAAATACAATAACAGGTGAGTATTATGAGCATAACATCGTATTAGGGATGCATCTCATCACTAATTTATATGAAGTTCTAGAGACTGTAATGGTTTTGCTGCTAGCAATCTGCACTATAATTGCAGCAGGAGAAAAAATATTAATGACTGCCCATCTTTTCTCAGAAGAGCCTGCAATTTCAGTCCTTCAGTGGATGAGTAATGCACCCTACCTTAGACTTACTCTGAATTGGTTTTGTGTTCAAATTCCCTAGCTGCTGTTACTCTGAGGACGTGGAGCAGAAAACAGAGCAGGTTGCTTACTATGCTTGTTAACCTTTGGGTAGTTGACTAAGGGAAGGATTTTCAATAATGACTGATTTGGGGACATTTTTACATGCACAATACACTTTAAAGGACCCCTATTTTTAAAAAGTGCTGAAAACCCTGTTCTCTGAAAAGTAGGCCCTTTTAAAGTTTCATGTTGGGCACCCAAATACTGAAGCATTCAAAATCTTCTAGGCACTTTAGAATATCTTGGCCTAAGCTTCTGGGAATGAGGGAGAATGGCTACTGAGAAGCTTAGCCAATGGAAATTGTGTTCCCAAACTTGTCCTTGGAGCAAGGTGATCTGCTGAGAACTGGCAGTTCATATAGTGCTCAGTTTCCATATACTGCATTGCATTAAAAGACAGATAAAACACATACGTACTTTCTTAATGTTTAGGTTGTCATGTAAATTAGTTATTACAAAATGAATTACTGGTGTAACCAAGACGAGACTCTGTCCCAATTGCACTATGTATGCCCATGTAATTTTGCTTTGCACAAAGTAATAGTCAGTGGGTGAGATTCTGATTTTGATTACAAAATTATATAAATTTGGACTAAGTCCATTTGAAAACAATGGAGTTATTCAGGATTCTGTACTGGTATAATTGAGATCAGAATCTCAAGCATTGACTTTATTCCTTGCTGCTTTTCACTGCAAGAGGTGAGAGATTGTGTATTGTGGTAGTATCTAGCAGCCTCAGTCATGTGCAGGACTCCACTATGCTAGGCAGTGTAAAGACAGTGCCTGCCCACAGAGCTTATGATTCCGGTTAGGTAAAAATTGGCTTTATCCAGGATTTCAAGCTGAACTTGTCATTTCATGCTCTACCACTGCTATTACACCTTGATTGTTTTACACATGGACATGAACACAACCACAAATGTTCCCTTCTTTTTCTTATAAATGTGTGACAAATAGGATTTTTCCTTCTCCATAGTTTACTTTTAAAAAACGGTAGATAGTTGAACCTACAGTCTGTCACTTTCAACCGTTCGCTATAAATTGTTCAAGTAAACATTCACAGATCTGTTCTGCAAATGGCTCCCATATGCACACAGCTTTGCAAGTAAAATAAACAGTTTGGTCCCTGAAAACGGTATTTTAAACAACATTCCAGAAGGGAAAGATGTCTAAACATAACATAGGCTTTTATAGTCACATAAAGATGCACTTCTATCTGTTAATGACATTAACCTGGTACTTGCTTGAAGCAAGCAGAGTTTGGGGATTGTTTGTTTGTTTTAAGATATCTATTGATAAATTATTTTGCTTAAATTTTTAATAAATTTATTCTGATGTGTAGGTTTGGAAAAGCAAGTAGATGTGTGTTTCGCTTGAGTCTTATGAAATTGCTGTATTAAAAACAAAGGCGGATTTTCATTGGCGTTTGGAAAATTTCACCTGAATCAGCAAGGTCACATTTCTAAATTTTTCCACATTCATGAATAATGGATGAGCTGAATTGAAGCTAACAGGGAGGGGGAAAAAAACAGCCTGTCAAATACTTTGACCAGATTACTTTTAAAGGGCCCTGGGTACTTTCACAACAACTATCAGTGTTTGCAGATATGCCACTTAAGAGCTATAGTCCCAAAACATAGTACTTACTGTCTTGAAGTGTTCCACTGAGAAAATCCTTATTGTAGCGAATACTTTGCCTGATGGAGTTGGCAGTCTCCTTGCCCATCCAATCTTTCTGTCCCACCCACTTCTCCAGTGTGTCTCACCAGACTTCTTATTCCAATCTACCTCTCTCCCTTTCCTAGTTCAGCCTTTGTCGCTTCTACGTATTAATCAGACCACTTCTTCCTCTAGGCTGCCTGGGTGCCACAGGGATGTTATGGAGAACACAGGAGAGGCAGGCTCCCTATTCTGTTTCCGTGCCCAGACCCACCCTGGGTTAGAGGAGCAATCAGGGAAAATCCAGCTTTGTCCCTGTAGCCCTTGGCTGGAGCATGCTCAGTTACTCTGTGGAGATGGTGCATATGCAGTCTGGCCAGCCCTAAGAGGCGTGAGAGACTCAAGCATGCTCAGTGACGATGGAATCTTAGGAAAATTTAGCTAAAATTGAGGTCTCTACTGAACGTGTGTGCACTGCAAGTGTTCAAATGCTTATAACTTGGCTAAATGTAGGCAGTTTTTCATAATGATGACAAAAGGCTACAGAGGCCACCCCATAGGCAAGTTTCATCCATTCTCCAAAGCATGGGGCCTCTGGACTGTTCTAAGAAAAGGTCAACAGAATTCTTTAACCTGGGCAAAACAATGTATTTTTTTTCTAGCCATGTTCTCAGAAATGGCTGAATCATTTTGTCTGAAATTCTCAAAAATAATAAGCCTGAGGCAGACACTCTGCATGCAAAATTTCAGTGAAACTGCCCAGTCTGCTTTCACTGTTCAAGGTAAGCAAAGAGCAGAAAGTGTGTGTGTGTGTCCCCTAGTAAAATTCTAAACAAACAAACAAACAAGGCAATCTAAGACTTGGGAAACTTTTTGTTATGATCACTCAACTATAGATATTTTATTCTAATTATAGGAATTCCCTATACTTAAATGAAAAATGCTGAAATGTAACTTCTTCACGAGGTAAATGTTGAATCTTTCTTATGGCTCCCACAGTTTCACTGCCCTGGAAGGACACAATCCCAGCAAGGGCAGATGCTGCGTCCACCATCTTCCCGCCTTCAATATCACTGCTGGGTGTGGGCAGTTTTAAGTTTCAGTTGAGGTACCTTAGAGCAGTGGTTTTCAAACTAGGGCCACCGCTTGTTCAGGATAAGTCCCCTGGCGGGCCGGGCTGGTTTGTTTGCCTGCCACGTCCGCAGGTTTGGCCGATCGCGGCTCCCACTGGCCGAGGTTCGCCGCTCCAGGTCAATGGGGGCTGCAGGAAGGGCGGCCAGCACATCCCTCGGCCTGCACCGCTTCCCGCCGCCCCCATTGGCTTGGGGTGGCGAACTGCGGCCAGTGGGAGCCGCGATCGGCTGAACCTGCAGACGCGGCAGGTAAACAAACTGTCTCGGCCCACCAGGTGCTTTCCCTGACCAAGCGGTGGCCCTAGTTTGAGAACCACTGCCTTAGAGGGCCGAGATAAGAGAGGCTATTCTGGGGATGTAATAGATCAGCACATTCCCAGCTCCTGGGACATCCTGTTCCCAGCCAGTACAATATTCTTTCAGGGTTATGCTGTTCCCTTGGTGACCTCATCTCTAGTCACTTTCTACCACTGCAATCTCAGTCTCCCCCAGCAGACTTTCCAGTCCCAGGGACCTCCCCTAGGATTTATGCTGGCAGAAGCCATTGTAGAATGTGAGGTGAATGTGAGTAATAAGTCTTTGAAGATCCATTTCTGCTGAGAGGGTAGGATGACCCAATGTCCCAATTTTATAGAGACAGTCCTGATTTTGGGGGCTTTTTCTTATATAGGCACCTATTACCCCCCACCCCCGTCCCGATTTTTCACACTTGCTGTCTGGTCATCCTATGAGAGGCTGAGATTTTCTAGTGCAACATTTTGTGACGTCATTACAGAAAGTGCTGTGGCCCGAAGCACAGGATTTTGCAGGGATGTGTGGGAGCTGATTATTCCCATTTTAAGATAGCATTAGGACAGTCTGACAGGTTACAGTACCTGTCTGGGCCTTAGGAGGGTCGTCAGAGACTGGAGTTTGCTGCCTGGTATGCGTGCTTGAAGAAAGGATTAAGAGACAGAAAGCTGCACTTCTCAGGGACAGCTCTTTAGATACAAAGATCAGAAAGAGGGAGACAATTGCTGGGTTTGCACAACTAGTTCCAATCGGAGTGCATGAAAGTACCTTGCAATGAGGAGTTAGTACAGAGCCAGGCAAATACTCAGAGGGAACATGGCTGTACTCTAAGACATACCCTCTGCAATGACAATGAAAAGATATTTGAACACTCGGGGGGGAAAGTCTTATTTTCTCTGTTTAATGTGTTCTAAGCTGTGTTTGCTGGACTGTAGCTCTGGGGAAGGCAGTGGAGACAAACCTTGCTTGTTTGTTTAGGGCCCAAGGCTGGAGGTCTGAGGGTGGACAATAGCACTCCCTCTCTCCTCCTCAGTGCTCTGTTACAGTTATCAGTATATACTAGTGGAAATAGTAGGGTTGTTTTTTCCCCCACCTGCTTCTATAGTGCGACCCTTACAAAGCTAAAAATCTCAGATTTGGCACACTCAGCAAAGGGGACAAGGTCTGAGTGGACATGATCCTTCCAGGTCAGTGCTAAAGGCCAAGGCACTTCTGATGCTGTACCTACTCCTGAGATAAATAGGGCTTCAGGGCAGACTACTGTTTGTCCGGTACCTTTCAACAATACTAAATTCAATAAGAAAAATAAACCATAAAAAGATCCAAGTAGCAGCCCACTGTTTGAACACATTTCATGTGAGATGTTCCCAAAAAAGTTACAGCTTCTGAAATACAGATTTGTAACCCCAGTTAGCTTTGGGACTGGTCATAAATCTTAAAATAATAAATTTATCTTTCACTATAGCACCTTTTCTCCTCATGTCACCAGAAACTGCAAAAAATAAAATAAAATGTATCTTGTAATCCTGTCACAAAGATTAATGTACAGGGATTTATGGTGGATTCCCATCTGCTGGTTCTAGAAATGCCCTTTTCATTGTAGTGCAAATCCTTTTTGGTTAAAAAAAAAAAAAAACAACAAAAAAGTAATATGATGATAAATCCCATTGCTTAGTCCCAAATGAGACATCATTGCTAGTCATTCAGCCATCCTTTGAGCTGTTTTGCTTGTAGAAGGTTTGAGTACTGCCTATTGGATGATGTTTAAAGGCTTTTGTTAAGTTTAATGCCCTTACCACGGAGTATTTTTCCCTCTATTTGTAGCCTGCTAGTGGAGGTTGGAGTCAAAAGATTCTCTCATATACTTAATGTGAAGATGACAAGCAAACTCTCCTATGAGTCAGAGACATAAGATCCAGCAGGCCTTCTCATCCAGCAAAGTTAAGCAAGAAATTGAGCAGAGTCAGTGATTTTCTTTCAACTGACAAGTGAACAGTTGGGGCAGGTGAGTGAAGCTGAGAGGAAAACCGCATGTTTCCTATTTAAAAGAAAGAATGTTTATTGCATTAGGAAGAGAGGACTAGGACATTTAATGGAAAGATCCTTCCTTCTTTGATGCTTCCTTGTAAAAACAGCTGCTTTCTGGGCTACAGCAGAAGGGATGATGGAGGTTTGACCCATACTTCCCTTGGATGCTGGTGGGTATTCTGCAGTACACCATGAAAATTCCCATAAGGCAGCACACCTGCAGGCAGCCTGGGATATCTGAGAACACTGGGCCATGCTTACATTGATGCAACATGTTGCAAAGTGCACCTGAGTGATTGCATTCCACTGAAATCATTGTATTCATCTAACTAAACTGATATAGCTATAGAGTGGTGCAACTTGTGTGTAGTGCTTAAAGTGTGCCAGGTCGAAAGGAGTCTGAGACCTGGCAAATAAAATTTCTACAGCTCCAGAGAAGTTGTTGAGGGGGTTAACCCCTGGTAATTAGCTGCTTTCCCTACCTCCTGGGGTGCAAGCAGCCAATCACAAGCTGAGTTCTCTCTCCTCCCTCCTCTCAGGAGCCTATTTTCACAGGTGGGGAGAGGAGAGAGCAGAAAGATCACAGCAGGTCAAGGCAGCTCTGTGCCCTTCTCTCCCCAGCTCCTGCAACGCGGTCTGTGTGGGTTGACCCTGTCCAGTGCCTCGTTGACTTAAATGGGACTCCACAGAGGCACAGGGATTCATCTGGGCCTTAGATTGTGAAATCTCTGGGGTAGGGACCTTGTAACACATATAAGACAGCATATTCAACCCACTTACTTCTGTGCCTAAACATGGCTTTAGGTGCCTAAATTTATGCATCCAAGTTGGAAGGTATTGGCATTATGACATTTTTGGGGCTAGATAAATAATAATAATAATAATAAGGTAAGTTATGTTAGAATAATAATAATAATAAGGTAAGTTATGTTAGAGTAAAACTTTGCAATCTAGAATTAAGGTTGCCTTGAGTAATGAAGAGCTTTAATCTGTTTACCTTTAATTTTGAACAATGCTTTGTAGTTTTACTTTTGAGTTAATGGAAGGCAGAGACGTGGCTTTCTGTGGGTTCATGTCATGAACATTCTGTCCTGGAGCATGGAAAATATGTCAATTGCACTTAAAACAAAGTTTATAGCACAGCAGATGCGCACACGCGCACACAGGCTGCAGTTGAAATCCGAAGCATTTAATTGTCAGTTGCCTGCAGCTGGATTCTTTCTTTCCAAGCAAGTGAGGAAGCTGGATAATATAAAAGGACGTCAAGAGACAGTGAGCGAGTTCATGTGTGATTACTTATTAAAAACGTTATTCTGCCTCAGTTCACAAGCGTGGGAGATATTGTCCTCTGTTCAGTATGTGCTCACTCGTCACGTATACTTCAGTGAAATCACTGACCAGACATACAACAAATATCTAACACAAATAATAATTCACCAGCTTTTGTCCCTTATATAAAAGGGAATATAATAGTTCATCAAGTTAATGCTATAGAGTGGCAGTGTTTCCTAGTGGAAAGACACTGGACTAGAACTCAGAAGACCTGTGTGACCTCTGGGCAAGTCACTTCACCTCGTGTGCCTGTTTCCCTATCTCTAAAATGGGGATAATGATACTGATCTTGTTTGTAAAGTACTTTGAGATCTACTGATAAGAGCTAGATATTACTGGGATTCTTTTAGGAGCTACAGCCTCATCTATTCACTACAGTCGAACTACACGTTACCTCTGCTGAAGATCTGGCTCATTATTTTTATTTCTCTGTGGCAAGACTATGAAGTAAAAGCATGTTTTTAAAATGTTTATTCAGAAAAGCTCATCTCAGGTACAGCTTTTAGTTTTCAGTGAGGTCACAAGTGGGTGTAAGTAAGTCTAAGTCAGGCTGTTACATATAAGATATTCACAACTACTGTAATGAACATTTGCCGTCACACTGCTTGCTTTGTATGTATGTTTAATATTAATATGGAGATATACCCATTTCATAGAACTGGAAGGTCATAGACTCCAGTCCCCTGCCTTCACAGCAGGACCAAGTACTGTTCCTGACAGATTTTTGCTCCAGGTCCATAAATGGCCCCCTCAAGGATTGAATTCACAACCCTGGGTTTAGCAGACCAATGCTCAAACCACTGAGCAACCTGGCAAAACCTGAACATGGGGCTCAATATGTGACAACGGCCCAAAATAAGACACACACAGAAATTATTCATACAGGAAACTTAAAATCCTAGAGGATTCACCTTTCTATAAATAGCTTTCTGTTAACAGCTTTCTATAGTTTTAGGCCTGGTCAACACAGTTTTTAACTAAACTGGTGAATTTTTTTACTGATACATTTCTATCAATATAGCTTATTCCCTGCCCCTTACAGGAATAACCCATCCTCAAAAACAACAGAGAGTCTGGTGGCACCTTAAAGACTAACAGATTTATTTGGGCATAAGCTTTCGTGAGTAAAAACCTCACTTCTTCGGATGCATAGAGTGAAAGCTACAGATGCAGGCATTATATACTGACACATGGAGAGCAGGGAGTTACTTCACAAGTGGAGAATCAGTGTTGACAAGGCCAATTCAATCAGGGTGGATGTAGTCCACTCCCAATAATAGATGAGGAGGTGTCAATTCCAGGAGAGGAAAAGCTGCTTCTGTAGTGAGCCAGCCACTCCCAATCCCTATTCAAGCCCAGATTAATGGTGTTGAATTTGCAAATGAATTTTAGTTCTGCTGTTTCTCTTTGAAGTCTGTTTCTGAAGTTTTTTTGTTCAATGACAGTGACTTTTAAATCTGTGATAGAATGACCAGGGAGATTGAAGTGTTCACTTACTGGCTTGTGTATGTTACCATTCCTGATGTCCGATTTGTGTCCATTTATTCTTTTGCGGAGGGACTGTCCGGTTTGGCCAATGTACATGGCAGAGGGGCATTGCTGGCACATGATGGCATATATGACATTAGTGGATGTGCAGGTGAATGAGCCCCTGATGGTGTGGCTGATGTGGTTGGGTCCTCTGATGCTGTTGCCAGAGTAGATATGGGGACAGAGTAGGCAACGAGGTTTGCTACAGGGATAGGTTCCTGGGTTGGTGTTTCTGTGGTGTGGTGTGTAGTTGCTGGTGAGTATTTGTTTCAGGTTGGAGGGTTGTCTGTAAGCGAGGACTGGCCTGCCTCCCAAGGTCTGTGAGAGTGAGGGATCATTTTCCAGGCTAGGTTGTAGGTCATGGATAATGCGCTGGAGAGGTTTTAGTTGGGGGCTGTATGTGATGGCCAGTGGTGTTCTGTTATTGTCCTTGTTGGGCCTGTCCTGTAGTAGGTGATTTCTGGGTACCCGTCTTGCTCTGTCAATCTGTTTCCTCACTTCCCCAGGTGGGTATTGTAGTTTTACGAATGCTTGATAAAGATCTTGTAGGTGTTTGTCTCTGTCTGAGGGGTTGGAGCAAATTCGGTTGTATCTTAGGGCTTGGCTGTAGACAATGGATCGTATGATGTGTCTTGGATGGAAGCTGGAGGCATGTAGGTACGTATAGCGGTCAGTAGGTTTCCGGTATAGGGTGGTGTTTATGTGACCATCACTTATTTGTACTGTAGTGTCCAGGAAGTGGATCTCTTGTGTGGACTGATCCAGGCTGAGGTTGATGGTGGGGTGGAAATTGTTGAAGTCCAGGTGGAATTCTTCAAGGGCCTCCTTTCCGTGGGTCCATATGATGAAGATGTCATCAATGTAGCGCAAGTAGAGGAGGGGCACTAGGGGACGAGAGCTGAGGAAGCGTTGTTCTAAGTCAGCCATAAAAATGTTGGCATACTGTGGGGCCATGCGGGTACCCATAGCAGTGCCACTGACTTGAAGGTATAAGTTGTCCCCAAATCTGAAGTGGTTGTGGGTGAGGACAAAGTCACAAAGCTCAGCCACCAGGCTTGCTGTGGCCTCATCCGGGATACTGTTCCTGACAGCTTGTAGTCCATCCTCATGTGGAATATTGGTATAAAGTGCTTCTACATCCATGGTGGCCAGGATGGTGTTTTCAGGAAGAACGTCAATGTACTGTAGTTTCCTCAGGAAGTCGGTGGTGTCTCGAAGATAGCTGGGAGTGCTGGTAGCATAGGGTCTGAGGAGAGTGTCCAAATAGCCAGATAATCCTGCTGTCAGAGTACCAATGCCTGAGATGATGGGGCGTCCAGGGTTTCCGGGTTTATGGATCTTGGGTAGCAGATAGAATACCCCTGGTCGGGGTTCTGCAGGTGTGTCCATGTAGATTTGTTCCCGTACTGTAGCTGGGAGTTTCTTGAGCAGATGGTGTAGTTTCTTTTGGTATTCCTCAGTAGGATCAGAGGATAGTGGCCTGTAGAATGTGGTCTTGGAGAGTTGCCTGGCAGCCTCCTGTTCATAATCTGACCTGTTCATTATGACTACAGCACCTCCTTTGTCAGCCCCTTTGATGATAATGTCAGAGTTGTTTCTGAGGCTGTGGATGGCATTGCGTTCTGTACAATCCTCAAAAGCATTTTTTAAATGATATAGTTGTGTCCATATTCAAAAGGGTTGTGCTGCTTTAGCTATATGAGTACACAAGGTCTTTGTTTCATAATTCTTTAGTTCTGAGGTAAACAATTTTCAATAGTAAAAGAGAGAGGACATTAGATTTGTGTGGATCATATTTAACTTTGGGACTACAATGAGTGACATCCCTCAGAACAAGAGACACTTGAGAGCCGTTTCATTTCTAAAACTTTTTCAATATGATTCCTAAAGAACATGTAAAATACACATGATACAGCACTTTTCAGGCTGAAAGATTCATGTGGAAGGTTGTGACCATCTTGTTTAAGACACAAAGGAGTTTTATTAAAACTACGGTTTATTTAATAACAGTAAATTAGCAAAATTACCACCACAACCCACTTGATAAGATGCATCATCAACAAGCACCCTTCCTATGCCTTATTGAGAGCGCCTCAATTCGAGCACTGTATGGCCTAGCTGCAAAATGCTGAGCACTTCCTGGGAAGTTCAGAGCTCCTTCTGAAGTTGGTGGGAGTTGGGGGAGTATAGCACTTCCCAGAAACCCACCCAAAGTGAGATAATTATCTATAAAAAATAATATCTTTCATTAAAAAAAATTGTTCCACGGATGAGACAGGGGAGTCATCACCATCTTCTCATTAAAACAAACACCTTAAACCCACAGTCTTCAGTTTACCAGAAATAGGAAACAAACATGTCTGTATCAAAATGTCTGCCCTCATATCAGACTGCATTTCCCAGAACTTCTATGAACCAAATGTCAGAGTTCACACAGCCTTCCCTGGTATAAAGAACTCCACCGTCTACTTTGCCTCCAATATAGGGAGTTTATGAGAAGGATTTGCATGGTAAACATCTGTGGCTTTAACTTACTGGTCATGAAGATGTCTAAACAAATACATATCAACTTATAGTTCAATACAGAACTCACCATTTGTCTCAGGGTTGCACAAAAGCATTCCACTTTCCTTAGCATGGGCTTGATCCCGCTTGGTACTGAGCATTTTGGCCCTGATCCAACAAAGAACTTGATTGGGTGTATCTTTAAGCCTGCCAGTAGTCTCCTTGAAGGCTAAAGGGCTATTTGTGCTTAATATTGAGCACCTGCTTAAGTGCTTCACCAAGCTGGGGTCTGGAGTGGTCAGCACCTTGCAGGACTTAACTGTATATTCCCTACACTATTCCAGCCTAAAACCTGTGTGTTTGCTGGCTAGTGAAAGAAAAGAACTAAAACCATATATATCACTTATATGCATATGTGCAGCAATGTATATATCCATATCACTGTCACCATATCTAAGCAACTCTTGCATATGGTGGGCTCAATTCTCAGCTACACTGAGTGGAGCTCTACTGCACCTTGGGAGTGGGGGAGCAAAGGTGGCTTTTCATGACCATTTCCAGGACTAGGGAACAGAAAGCTGAAGAGCTGTTTTGGATACTAGCACAACTTTGAGCCATCTGAAGGCTGTCTTAAACTGTGCTGGAGTATATCAGCCATTGGTGGTGGTATGCTAGCTGGGAATCACAGGAGTGTAGCTTCATGCTCCATCATGCCCCCAGTGCCGAGGAAACCAAGAGAGAGTATGTAACAGGATGACTTGCCTGGGGCTAAGGCATTCTGATTACAGAATGAGCCGCGCCTGAGGGGAATCAGGCACTTCCCCATAAAGAGTTGAAGTAAAGCGGGTGAGCTGGGATTAAGTAGTGATAAAACCCAGCTAGAGAAAGAGGTGGTGGAGAGACAGGAAAAGGTCTAGAGAGGCCCAGGTGAGACCCTGCCTAAAGTAGGGAAGAGGTGGAGATCCCCAGAGGAGAATGTAAGAGTTTGGAGAGGAAGTAGCACAGGTAAAGGAGCAGGCCTAATTGTTCAGTACAGGGCCCTGGGCAGGAACCTAGAAGTGGATTCTCCTACTGGCCCCAATGGGGGGTGCGGGGTCTGTACAAGCCCATCACAAGAGTTATTAAGCCTTGCAGGGGGGCTGCAGGCTAAGCCTCAAAGATGGGCTGAGGAATAGTTCCAGAGAGGTCAGAAAGACATTTTGAGACTCTTAGTTTGGACAGTTGTGACCCCAAAAGGGGTAGACTTAAGATGGTGAACTGGCCAAAGGGCTGAGTCACTGGAAGAGATGCCATCACGGTGACTGGTGGCAGGGAGGCCCTAGTGACATCTGAGAGCTATTATACCACATCTGCATGCAAGGAGGTGACTGCCGGTGAATAGACATGTTTGCAGGGTAGTACAGATTTAAGGGCTGGAGATTAGGAGATGTTGGGAGGGTGTGTGGGGAGTGAGACTGGAAGTACCTTCTCTATTGGTAAACCAGTCCAGTGTTGCTGGCTCCTAAGACATGTTATAAGGGCTATCTGTTCTTTCACGCTTTTGTCTGAGGAAGTAATGTAGTCTGTACAGGTCAAGTCACTGTTGAGGGCTGAAGAGTTCTCTTTGAGGCAGTATTGTGTCAATTAGTTTTAAAACTCTGTTTTGTTTTGTTTTAAATTGATCGTGTACCAAGAAGTAGTAAGTGAATTACCAGAAAACTGAACAAGTTATTGATTAAAGTATATAGTGCCATTCACATGCATCATAGTACCCCACAAGCCTAAAGCATCGCAATGTATTACAAACTTTTAGCTAAGGGGGGGGGGTGAGTCTGAATGAAATAAGCAATGATGGTTGATATTGGTCTCCAGAATTCAGTCCATATAATTATAGTCAGAGTTTTTATAGTACTCAATTCTATGGTGACAAATAAGAGATGTTGCCATATGTATCTATTTAAATGAGAAATGAACCAGACCAAGTGCCCTAACTAATTGTACAGTGTTTGTTGGTTTTCTTAAAGCACTCATGGATTCATGTGACTAAACACACACTAAGCTGTGATTCTCAGGTAGTGGAATTTTCTAGCCTTTGTGGTTGTGGAGTAAAACTTAAAAATGTGAACCCTAAGGGTTGCAAGGCCAGAATACCCAAAAGGACCCAAAAGCTGTTGGTTTTAAAAATCTTGTGGTTTTGGGGGACCTGAGTCATGACTTTTGAATGCTTGGGATTGACAATACTGGTACTTCTCCCCACCCCCCCAAACCTTGGGGAAAACTCAAGATCCAGTTCCAGATCTAGATTTGATCAGACTTTGGCCCTGTCACGCTAACTTAAATAGCTTGAAAGCTCGACTTTCACCAACCGAAGTTGGTCCAATATATCACCTCACCCACCTTGTGTCTCATGTGTTCAATTAAGTATTTGTCCAGATTCTGGTCTTTTGTGTCTCTGTGTGCAGTGCAAAAATTAGAATTTGTCTCTGTGCAAGTCAATATGCTTGGAACACGCCTGCTGCCCCCATCTACACTTGGAACAGACTCTAACCTATGTCACGACACTGGGATTGTGCCTGACCCATACAGCCACAACAAAGGGATAGGCTACTTACCTCCTGTTTCCTCATACCCCACGATTTGGCCCTTTGTGGTTTAATTAGTGAAGTGAAGATATTTGTAGATGCTCTAAGAATTCAAGAATCCCTTTTGCACATTTCTTTCTCAGTGGCTACTATGAAGGGTTTTAAGTGAAAAGGAGGGATGTAAAAGTTAAATGGATATTGTTGAAGTTACAGATTAGCTGGTGGGGGTGGGAAGTTACCCCTGCCCTGATATGAAACTGAGGTTTATTTGTTTTTTTTTCATTTAACTGTTAACCATTGTGGGGGGGGAAATACTAAACGAAAAAACAGAGCTACATTTGTTAATTCCTTAGCTGAGTGATCTGCCACAAACCACCCAGGACAGTTTTTCTGTTATATGTGCATGTGTCTTTGCCCACCTAGCTTCCTTTTATAGTGGTTTCCCCCACTCCCCCCCCCTTGGCTGTTGTATTCCTTACTTTCTCAGAGTCCTATAGTTTTGTTGTTCACCATTAAATAGCTGTCACATAGCTGCATTTGAGTGGTGGGTGAAGAGATTCTTACCTTTATAGAGTACCTCAGGCTGAAAGATGTTATGTAAATGTAAGAAAGCACAGAGACTGTGTTTATAGAGGAAAAAGTAAACCTCTGATGTTACTATCAACAATTAGAACTAGGCATCCTACATAAAGCATTCCCATTCAGGAAAAACTACTAATCAAATCTTTTGTGTGTGTCCTGTTGAAAGTTTTCTAATCATTTCCTTTTACAGCAATATATAACCAAAAGGTGGCAGCAACCTACCATGTTGTGTCAGTAAATAAATGTATAAACTTGCTAGTGATATTACCAGTAGTGTTTACTTGCTTTTCTAAACCAGTTTCCTTATCTTGTATCAACAAAGCCAACAAATTGCATACAGTAGGGTATTGTATGTTGCTGTTTTAACAGCTCTGCTTGCTTTGCCTTATATCTTTGGCTTCTATCTTTCAGATATGGCAGATCTTTAATAATAGAGATTTGCTTCTCTTTCTCTAAAGTTTGTACCAACTAACATAAAATCACATACTCTTTCCCCCCCCCCCACTCTTCTTTAAAATAACATTAAGATTGCAAAACTAAGCACTCAAAAGTTAGGAAATATCAGAATTAAGGCTGCTTGTACAACCTTAATTTGGCCTCCTGTGTGTATGTATTATGGTAGTCTTAATTACATGATCACTTACTATATTTTTTCATAGGATTTGGGGATCATTGGAAGAGAATAAGTATATAGTCATTTTTCTACTAAGGCTGCACTTCAGATTGTGGTTATATTCTTAAAGAAGTATTGTGGGGTTCCACAGTTGTTTCAGTAACTTTTATATTACATACGCCTGAAGAAGAGCTACGAGGAGGAGCTTGACAGCTTCTCTCACCAATAGAGGTTGGTCTGGTAAAAAATATAACCTCACCCACCTTGTGTGTCTTAGCAAATCATATACTGTTTCTAACAGACGTCTAGTGCATAGTCTGGGATTTGGGGAAAAAAATCAATTTGCATCCTTTCTATCATCTGCTGCATATTGCAACATCTTTGATGTTGCTGGTATTAATCTGAGTTAAATTGACCATTGTGCTGATGATGTGCAAAGTGGAGCAGAATCCTGCTGTTTCTTCTGTCGCCGTGTTTGGTTCTGCATTGGTAAAAATTCAGCTCTGTCAATGAAATAAGTAGCTGTGGCTAGGGCAGGATTAAGGTACAGACCCAATGTCCTGACCCTACCCACCTGTGCAATTTGCCCTCCCGACTCCCATTACCACCTTGCCATGGTCCCTGTATATTACCCCTGTGTTGTGAAGGGGTTACCCACAAGAGCTGTCTGTCTACTGGACTGGAGGGAGTCCTGCCACCACTATTATTATTATTTATTTATTACTTATTATTTTTTGGACCGGCTAAGGCCTCCCCACTCCCCAGGTGACCATGTTTTGATGTGTTGTACCACAGGAGAGATGATTTGACTCTCACCCCACTCAGTGTGTGAGGATCCCTCTCAGGATCACCCAACAGAGCCATTATGGGGCAGCAGCAGGGGTGCACACAGTCCTCTGCCAGGCTGGTGCTGTTGGGTGGGGGTGGGGGGGCCCTTATGTATAGGAAACCTTGCTTCAAGGAGGTGGGGGTGGCAACCAAAGTGCCTTTAATATTTTTTAAAGTGTGTGGGACTAATGTCAGCTCATGATTCAACCTTCCTATCCTTCCCACTCCCTTTCCTCTAGCCTCTCCTTCATTCCACGCATCTCTCCATTTGGTCATACCCTCTTCCTTCTCCCTCTCTCTCCTTCCAGACACCGCAGCATTATTGTCTCCTGCCTTGCTCCCTTCCATTTTCCTCCCCTCTTGTTGGTAGGTTTTGAACTGCTCTGGCACTCATGTATCTTGCACCAAGGAAAAGGAGAGAGGAGCAGAGAAGGTGGGAAGGAGGAGCAAGAGGAAGTGGACGCCTCTGTGTTCTTGACCCCCCGCACACCCAGCCCTGGAGAAAGAGCAGTGACTGGGGTTCCCCGAGCAGAGGCCCCACTTTACCTGATCAGCAAGGAGCTGTGAGTCTGGCTCTTCCATCCCCTGGCCTCTATGAAATGGTGCCGGGCCTGTGGTCTCCTCCTCCCCCAACCCCCTGGAGAATGGTAGAGCCACCCTCCTCTGCCCTCAGTGGTGGTGATGATGGCAGCGCCCTTCACAGGGAATGGCTGGGGCTGCCTCCACCTTCCTTCAACCAAGCTGGGACTCCCACCATCTGGGGAGGACAGAAGTGGTATCCCTCCCCTGGCAATGACAGTGATCTTCCTCTCACCAGAAAAGGGCTGCTTTTCTGCTCTGGTGGTGGTTGCGGGGCCAGGCTGTTTGCAGACGCAGGCAGGCATCACTACATTGGTTACACCCGAGTCATGTCTTCAGGCTTTTCTTCACCATCACAAGAGCTAGAAACTTTCATATAGATCTATTTTTTTTAATAACAGCTGAGCATCTGATGTCATCATGTGACTCTGGGAGCCAGGGTGCTTAACCATGCCTGTGCCTTAATCCAGCCTTAGCTATGACCCCATATATGCAAGAAGCAGATATGCTGAGTTAAATGTTGCCATTTTAGTCTCTTTCCTGTCTCTTGTCACATGCCAGTCCTCTCTCTGCCAGTGGCCTGAGTTCAGGTCCCTCCTGGCTAACCTCTTAGCCATGTAAGAATTTCTTGGGCCTGATTCTGCTTTGCCAAGCACCTTGTGTAGTCATTTATGTTTGTGCAAAGAGGGTGTAAGATGACACCAAATAAGAATGGGAGCATTTTATAGCCCTTCACGCTCTTATGTTGAAGTGGTGCAAATGAAGGTCCAAGATTCAGTGCAATGGTCCCCTGACTAGAAGTACATCCCATTGACTCTCAGTGAGATGTAGGCTCCTAAATTACTTCTCAAAATGTGGGTCCCACATTTCCAAACCACACAGATGCTTTTGGAAATTTTACCCTGTGTCCTTATGGTTACTATCTTAATTGGCTGCTGTATATGTGTATCTCTGAACCTTTACTGGATGGAATCATCATTGTGCAATAAGAGCATCATAGGACCCATATTGCTCAAAACTAAAAGGATTTGCCTGTGGTAGGGAACTGTGCATTTGCAGCAGGATAATCCAAGTTCTATTCCCCTGCTGTGGCTGTGAAGTTATAAATTTTACATGCATGCTTAGAAGTGGATACTGATTTTAGGGTACATGTGATGTGACATACAACCAAGATCTTAGAACGCCTCCTCATCAGACTAATTTCTATCATAGAATATCTATTATATATCAGGGTTGGAAGGGACCTCAGGAGGTCATCTAGTACAACCCCTTGCTCAAAGTAGGACTAATCCCCAGACAGATTTTTACTAGTTCCCTAAATGCCCCCCTTAAGGATTGAACTCATAACCCTGGGTTGAGCAGGCCAATGCTCAAACCACTGACCTATTCCCTCCCCCTGTAGTACCACATTCCCCCCCCCCCCCATTCAATAGAATTCACCCTCAATTCCTCCTCCTTTGTGTGTTGGAAATTGTGTAAAAATTACAAGTTGTCCCTTTAAATTTCAAGGGGTTGACTGATCCTGTTTCAGGCTAGAGGGTTTTCTGCAGGGAAGCATGCAATCTGGCTGCAGACAGACTGCTGCTAGGTCCAACCAGCCTAGAGTAGCATCATTCATCCCACCTTACTCTATTTTAGGAGCCAGCCTCTGTTTTTTGAGTTCTTGTGTGTTCTAAGAAATAAAGTAGTACTACATGGCAACCTTCTAGCAAGAGTATTTTATGTGTTTTTTTTGTTTGTTTTTTGTTTGTGTTTTTTTTTTAATCTAACTTCTCTGTTTGTATGCCTTGAAACAAAACACTCTGGCATACTGGTTTTGTAGTAGAGGGTCCCTCAGTGTCTTAGAATTGGTTTGAATGTGGTTCTCTCCAAGAATCCTTTTCTAGTCATTGCTGTCTTTGTCCTCCTATGGATTTTTTCCCCCTGTTGCTTCTGCCAGATTATTTCTCTCAATCCTCCCTTCAGTAGGGCAGCCAGTCCCTTTCATTGCGGGTTTACCCTTAATATTCTTCTGACCGAATAATTAAAAGTGTAGTACCTAGTTGGTGTAACTTGTCATGTAACTACCACCCTAGAAAAGGCTTCCTGAGACAACTGGCCACCTGCCCAATTGCGACACAAGTTGGTGAGGTCATAACCTCCTACTGCTCCACTCAGCAGCTCCCCAGACATAACAGGGTTGCCGTGTCTTTTCTATTTGAGTTCTGTTGGCCAAAAATCTGAAGACCTTACTCAGTCTTTAAACAAAACTTTCTATTGAAATTCATGGATGTTTTGTTTGAATGATGACTGAGCAAAGACGTCAGGATTTGGCCCTGTGCCTGAGCAAGAATTGAAGGGGCCAGGGAAAAATCGCAAGGCAGTAAAATAAACATATCCCTTTTCTGACCTTTTGCTGCTTAATAGTGACAGATACAAAACATTGTCCTTAAGCATCCAAAATGGCTTTGCCCTTTTTCATTCTAATATGCATCCATGTACTGTTCGAGAGAATCAGGAAGGATCACTGCATCTTTTTAATGAGCATAGCAAAAGGCAGCAACACTTGCAATCACTGAGTTACAATAGAAACATGTCGTTATGATGAAACTAATATATTTCCCTGTACAGACTGAGAGTCAAATTGATCCCGCATGCAAAACCATTGACTTCAAAGAGGCTAAACAAGAGTAATTTGGACCAATTATAAAATGTCCAGTTGGCCATTTGGCCCCTACATTTCACATTTTGTTTGCTTATTTTTCTATGAAAATATGGCACATAAGATTGTTGAGTTTTTGGGGAAAGCTTCTTGTGAAGAACAAAGCTGTTTAACACAGGTTTGAGCCCAAGAAAAGGGGCAGGTAGTGCTAATATACAGCTCAGAGAACAGGTTCCCAAGGGAATGGCTAGGGAAAATTCTCTTTCATTCTAAGACAAATCCGGGAATCACAACCTCTTGGATTGCGTATCATTTTAGTCCTCTCTGTCTACACTACTTGGAGTCCTCATTATTTTCTGATATGAAACAATTTATTTTAAAAGAACATAATGGGGGACTGGACAGCAGAGGGAATTGCTAATGCAATATGAGGATTTTACACTGGGGAAGGGTGTTGTATTAGAAAACATGCTTAACATGATGTTAATCAACATCAGCACCCAGTTTGGACAAAGGCAGCTATGTTTCAAAACGTGTTAGCTGATCACAAGGCCACTGGAAGTAGGGGTGCAGCAGTACCCCCGGTTTCAAGTAGTAATAAAAAACTAAATTTGTGACTTCCATCATATACAGAGTTTACAATTTTGTTCAATGTCTTTCAGCACCCCTCCCTGCCCCCAGTGAAAATTATTCCAGTGCCCTTGGCTGGTCATAATTAACCCTGCACCCCCTGTCCTCCCCCCCACTTTTGAAACACAACAGTCTACACTCAGTGTGGGGGTGTTTACCAATATGCTTTGATATGTTGTTAAACCTGTTTTCTGACACAACTGAGGGCTTGTCTATGTGGGACAGTTATGCTGGTATAAGCTAAGGTGTGAACATAAACTGCTATTGTTGTACTGGTCTAATCCTTTATGTGGACACACTTTTATATCTGTTTAAGGGCCATTTTCAGTTTAGCTTTGGAAGGGGTTAATCTCAATTGACATAAGCCACTCTTACACCAGAGTAAGTGTCCATACTGGGGTTATAGCGGTTTAACTGTATTGGTATAACTATACCAGTATAAATACTAAAAATTTTCCTATGCAGACTTACCCTCATTTAGAGAGAGAGCGTGCCTAGGTAACTAGTTCACATCTAGCTTAGGGGAAATAGACCAAAGTTGTCGGATCTGAAGAGTACTTGGTGTCCAGAAGTCAGTCCAAATGTTGTACAGTATTTTTTAAACACAAACACTTAATACTTTCAGTATTAAAAAAACCACCACAAGGTGTCTTATCCTGAAAGTAACTGTACTCCACTGTTGTCAGTCCTAGCAATGATGAAGAAGCAACTATATTATCACTGAGGAAAAAATTGTTCATATTAAAAAGGCCAATAACCTAAATAGCTATTAATGCCTTTTTTGTATGAAACTGCCAGGGGACTGAGCTACCAGCGTATGAACTTTTTTTGTGTGGCTTCTGTCATGAGCAGCCTTGTGCTACATTCTTGCTCTGTTTTAAAACTGTTAAATAAATGACTCCGGTCTTGTAGACCTGTTCGCTATTCTTAGCAAGGCTCCATGGGAAAAGCAGGGGCTACTGCATTAAGTGAGCATTTCAAAGAATGGAAATTGTCAGAAAGTTCTATAGTGGTAGCAGAGGATACAGCGTGTCTAGGACCGAAGCTTGAATGAGCTGTGCTGCTACTTCTACTTTCACAATGGATTTTCACTGAGTTAATGCTACTGAGGCCTGGTCTATACTACCCGCCTGAATCGGCGGGTAGAAATCGACCTCTCGGGGATCGATTTATCGCGTCCCGTCGGGACGCGACAATCGATCCCCGAATCGGCGCTCTAACTCCACCAGCGGAGGTGGTAGTAAGCGCCGCCGACAAAAAGCGGCAGAAGTCGATTTTGCCGCCGTCCTCACAACGGGGTAAGTCGGCTGTAATACGTCGAATTCAGCTACGCTATTCACGTAGCTGAATTTGCGTATCTTAAATCGACTCCCCGCTGTAGTGTAGATGTACCCTTAATCTAGGGTTACCATTCGTCCGGATTTACCCGGACATGTCCTCCTTTTTGTGCTAAAAATAGCATCCGGGGGGAATTTGTAAAGCACTCACAATGTCCGGGATTTCCCCCTCAGGCAGAGCAGACCGAGCGGCTGGGAGGGCTGCAGGAAAGTCCCGGGCTGGACTCTGGAGCAGCTGGAGAGGAGCCGGATCCGCCCTGCATTCTGAGCAAGTGTCTCAGCACAAAGTGCAGCCCTCCCCTTTTGCAACTGGGAGCAGTTTCTGCCATGCAGCGTAGCAAAACGGGAGCGAGAGCACTTTGTGCTGATACAAGGGCAGCTCTCCCCTGCAACCCGGTCCGGACCAGGGACCGGGTTTTGTTGTGCAGGGCCAGGGACCGGGTTTTGTTGTGCTGGGGAGCTTAGCCACGTGTCCGGCTCGCACAGAGCCCAACACCCTGTTCTGAGCAGCAGGGTAAGGGGGGGCA
Organism: Trachemys scripta elegans; assembly: GCF_013100865.1. NCBI lineage: Eukaryota > Metazoa > Chordata > Testudines > Emydidae > Trachemys > Trachemys scripta. Next base: position 113,715,249 of record NC_048298.1, read on the forward strand.
GGAGAAGGGGCAGGGAAGTTCTGGAGGGGGCAGTCAAGAAACGGGGGGGGGCTTTTGGAGGGGAGTGGAGAAAGTTTTGGGCAGTCAGGGTAC
>NC_048298.1:114398955-114413928 GCF_013100865.1 Trachemys scripta elegans
GGGGGGGGGGGGGGGGGTGGAAACCCAGAGGGACAAAAGGTTCCCAACTTATGCAAAAGATATATAAAGCAGTGGAACAGAACAAAGGAGAGAGAGGAGCCATCGTGAAGAATCCCCTAGCTATCAGCTGAGCTGAAACAAGAGCTGTACCAGGGGAAAGAATTGTGCCCAGGCCTGGAAGGTGTCCAGCCTGAGAAAAAACTTACTGAAGCATCTCTGAGGGTGAGATTATCTGTATTCAGTTTGATTAGACATAGATTTGCGCATTTTATTTTATTTTGCTTGGTGACTTACTTTGTTCTGTCTGTTACTACTTGGAACCACTTAAATCCTACTTTCTGTATTTAATAAAATCACTTTTTATTTAGTAATTTACTCAGAGTATGTATTAATACCTGTGGGAGCAAACAACTGTGCATATCTCTCTATCAGTGTTACAGAGGGCGAACAATTTATGAGTTTGCCCTGCATAAGTTTTATGCAGGGTAAAACGGATTTATTTGGGTTTAGACCCCATTGGGAGTTGGGCATCTGAGTGCTAAAGACAAGCACACTTCTGTGAGCCAGACACTGCCTACAACTCTTGAGGCAAATGGCAACAGGCACAGTAGTAATACCACGAGCCAGGCTTCACATGAGGTGCTTCCAGATGTGTGGTTCAGCATGGTTTACAGACCAAAGAGGGACAGACTAACAAACCTCTGTCACTACCCATCTGGATCAAGAACTTGTACTAGTGGAAAGACCCATCCAACATTTCCAAAGGGATCCCCTTCTTGCACCCCGTGCCCCTGTCGTTGCTTCTCAACACCAACACATTGCTCATAGAGTGGGAGGCACCTCAAAACGGCCTTACAACATATGGCAAATGATCACTTGTGGAGATATCTCTTCACATCAACCTCCTTGAGCTAAGGACAGTCAGGAATGCCTGAGTCCACTTCCTGTCATTGATGAAAGGATCACATGAGAGTCCTAACAGACCACATAGTCTGCATGTTCTACATCAATCAACAAGGGTCAGCTCAGTCACCCTCTGCACAGAAGTGATGAGGCCATGGAACTAGTGTATCTTCCACGATGTCACACTCTCAGCAGCCCACCTCCCAGGCACATAAAACTGTATAGTGGACAGTCGCAGTTGCAAATTCCCACATCACCATAAGTGGGAGTTAGACCGAGTAGTACTTCACAGTCTATTCATGCGGTGGGGGATGCCGATCACAGACTTGTTTGCTGCTTATCTGAACAAGAGATGTCCACTCTACTCCTCCATAGCAGGGATAGGACAGCACTTCCTGTGCAACGCTCGCCTCATCACCTGGGGCAGGGACCTTTTTTATGCCTTTCCTCCTTTTCCTCAACTGTTGACAGTCTTATAGAAACTAAAAAGGGAAGGAGCACAAATCATACTGATCGCTTCCACTTTGCTGAGACAGACCTGGTACCCTTACATGTCACAGCTCACAAAATGCAGGGCCGGCTCTGGCTTTTTGGCCGCCCCAAGCAACTAAAAAAAAAACCCAACCAAACCAAACAAAAACCCTGCAGCGTGGCTGGAGCACGGGTGCAGGGGGACCGGCTGAGGGGGAGAGGGGGAGGGAGCAGGTGGGAGAGAGAGAAGGGGGCGGCCAGGGCTACACCAGGGGTGCTGCCACGCGGCCCCTCCCCCTGCGCCGCCGCCTGCCGCGAGGGCTCCGCTCCAGTCGGTGGGGAGGGAAGGAAGAGGACTGCCTTGCAGAGCACTCTGGTTCTCCACACCGCCGCCCCCTACAGGGCAGCTGGAGCGGAACAACAACAAAAAGCAGCCATGCCGCCCTAGGATTGGGCAGAATGCCGCCTCGAACAATCTGCCGCCCCAAGCACCAGCTTGCTCAGCTGGTGCCTGGAGCTGGCCCTGACAATATGGCTGCCAATCCACTCTGTACCTCTTCTCACAGAACAGAAGATGGACCCTACATCCCAACCTGGGGATTTTTTGCCCCAAGGTGTGGCTTCTTCATGGTTCTGACACTAGAAAACTGTTTGAAGGTGGTACAAGACACTACACAGTAGAAAATCCTCAACATGCTGCACTTACCTCAAAAAATGGTCCAGGTTCCATATTTGGTGTACCTCCCAACAGATCTCCCCAACATCCGAGACTTTCCCACAGATCTTAGATTATGTACTGGCCCTGAAAAGATCAGGACTGTCTCTCAGCTCTCTGAGTCCACTTGGTGGCTACAACAGCCTTCCACCAGCTAGAAGAGGTATACTCAGTGCTATCACACCCAACCACTAAAAGAGGTGTATAGTAAAATTTTTCCCACAACCCCAATGCCCTCTCCCTAGTTCTAGCCTTTATCTGGACAGGATGAAGGTCTTCAGAAGTCCCCAAGGCTTTTCCTCTCCATAGATTCAAGGGCTTAGCAATATCAGCCCAAAGACTTTCCAAGTGGGTCTCGAACGGTATCAGACAATGTTACCAAGTTTGCAATATGACCCCTTCAGATACTATTCATATAACTTCATAAGATTGATCTCATCCGTTGCCTTCTTCAGGAATGTCCCCATCTCAGAGATCTGTGAATCAGTTCACACTTCAACAGAACATTGTGATCACTGGGGACTCCGCCTCTGATGCCATCTTTGGCTCCACAGTACTGTCATCTGTAACTGATCCGACTCTGAAGTCGCAGCCTTCTGAAAGGGATACTGCTCAGGAGTCAACTACAGTGGAGCATTCATAGAGACGCTACTTGAAGAAGTTACTCACCTTGTGCAATAACGATGGTTCTTTGAGAGGCGTGTTCCTGTGGTGCCCCGCTACCTGACGTCCTTCCCTCTTCTTCTGGGCAATGGCTCTGTGTAGAGAAAGAGCTGAGGGGGGTTAGCTCATGCACAAGGACAGACAGCGCATGTGCGGGTCTATCGGATGCTACTACCGTAGTTTTCTGATCAGCAGCACAGGGACACAAACACGCCTACAGTGGAGCACCCAGGGGGACACATCTCGAAGAACCATCGTTACTGCACAAGGTGAGTAACTTCTTCTTCGTGGATAATCTAATCCCTAACTATTAAGGGATTAGGATGAGACTTTAATAGAGGGCAGATTATCCCACATCTGCCTTCTAAGGGGTCTCTTACACCATCCTCTCAAACATCTGATTTTGGTCACCGTTGGAGAGAGGATTTAGACAATTTACCCAGTATGGCCGTTCCTATGTAACCCCACTCAGAATGTACTGAATGTGCCCCAAGTGTGATTTTCAGTGGCTCATAACTCAGGGCTTGTTTACACAAACATATCGTTTGCGGCAAGGTGAGGTGTCAATCTATCCACACTAGCCTGCTATGCTCTAACTGTCCCTGCTGACACACATTAACAGTTCATTAATGTGCTTTGATATGGTCCTCTTTGAAATGGGACTAAATCAAAGCTCATTAACAAACTGTTACTAAGCATCAGCAGGCTCCACAGGCAGGCTAGTGCAGGGTACATTCACGCCCCAGCTTGCTGTGTAATAAATGTTCCGGTAGACAAGCCCTCAGTGTAACTAAAACCAGTTTTCACTGGAACATGTAATGTGGAGAATGTTTCCTAGGTATATGCAGGCCCTGATTCAGCTGGGTACTTCTAAGCATGTGACTACTCACTTGCTTAAAGTTCATCACATGCTCAAGTGTGTTGCTGAATGGGGTTCAAAGAGCTCAGCACCTTCCTGGATTGAGGCCTAACATGATGAACGTCGATCGCTGGCATCCTTAAAGGGGAGACTGACAAAACAGTCTCCTTTGTCAATTTGTGTTTTGTGGATTTGTAAATTGTTTGTTTAGGATGGGCTCAAGCCAAAAAATGTACCAGACTTTTTTGAAGCATATTTACTCCATTTCTGCTAGGAGTTTGGGGATGTTCATCTCCAGGTCCTAACTCATCTCTAGACTTTCTTGATTCCTTGTAAAGGGAGATAGTGTGGCTCGCTGAGTAGAGATTGGACTGGGTGGAGGGAGGCATGGCTCTTCAATTGACTCACTATATGAACCTGGGTAAGCCCCTTAGGCCCAGATTTTTAAAGCTACACAATGCAGGTAGTTTCAACGTCTTACAAACTTCCATAAAAAGGAGGGAGGAATATGGAATCTGAATCACTTACAAATAGCCTCAAAATTAAATTCAAATAAGTTGTGAGAGACAGTTATCTAGGACCTAAAGCATTCAGACACTAGTGACTTGTGATCTGTTTCAGACTCTACCATGAATTTCTTGTGTGACTTTTGGGAAATCACTGTTTCTCTTTTTGTCACTATCCCCTCTTTTTGTCACAAACACACACAAGTATCCGATATTAAGGACATTAAAAACTAGAAAGAATATTTTTACATAGTAAACAAAAATAAATTAAAGGCTATAGGTATTTAGAGGTGGCTGCACTCAGTATCACAATGCCTAACTGATTTAGGAACCTATTTTTTTCAAGAGATTTAGACACAAGTCTAAATCCCATCAACTGTTGATAGAATTTAGACTCCTAAGTGCCTAAATCTTTTTTGAAGATGTCATTTAGGCTCCTAAATGAGTTAGGCATTGTCATGCTGAGTCCAGGAACCTCTAAATAGCTTTAAAATCTGCGTCTTAGCCTTTCTGTGCCTTGGTTTTCCAATTTGTAAAACAGAGATCATGGTTATTCTCCTTTTCAAATCAACTAATGAAAAGTACTGTACAAGTGCAAGGTAGCATTATTATTTATACTTCTTCAGTTTAATTATAGGGCCATGTTGCCTTTTGAAATTCTCTTTTTTTAGTTTCCTTGTGCAGCACTCTCCTGCCTGCGGATTACAGCACTTAAGAAATAAAAAGTATTATTTATTTTGGAACAGAAGACAACCTGTCTTTCATTCACTTCCTCTTGTTTGGGCACCAGCCTCATATGTAGTGTCAGCGCAGCTCTGGAAATGCAATTTGTTAGAAACTCATGCCATCTAAGTTGGTTTCATAGAGCTAGGCGTGGGTAAGTATTACTCCAACATACAGTCAGTGGACTAGATACTAGCCCCCGTGATCCATTTGATTTGAACTGTTCCACGGTTGTGCTGGTCAAAATAACAAATGACTAAGAGCTTATTAAATCCACCACTTACTCAAAAGAGCCATTTCTAATATATTATAACCTTAGCATGGCTACAGCATGGCTAACCACCAAAAATGACATATTAGTTGCTATGCAATCTACTAAATATAAATGTAAACTTACAAGTTCTAAATACGTACTTAAACCATATAATCAGGGCACTTCAGAACACTAAACAGATCAGTCATTCATAAAAATATCCTTCTACTCTTCCAACAAATTGCCCTTTCAGAACTTCTAGACCTCTGACATACCTTAATGTATCCTGGGATGGTATTCCATTTGAAATCTTTACTGTGCATTTAATAAAATATATATTGTTCTTTTGATTGAATGGAAATTGGATGGGTGGAGTGGGTTGGGGTGGTTGAGAGACCTGTGAGCAGCTGGTTGGATCAGTTAGCTTTTCATTTTTAGCCATTCTAACATTTAGGTTTTTGAAGAGGTGTTGAATTTTTTAAAGAGAGTGTAATATTGTTTTTGGGTATTAGCTGAACGTCACAGAAACCCACTTTTTAACCTTAGCTCTACTTTAACAAAGTTTTTTTTTTTGTCTGTGAAGATAGTTAATTCTTTGGCAAGAAGTAGTCATTTCATCAGGCTATGTGCTAAATTCCACTAATTTGTTTTATGCCAACATAAATTACTAGGGTTGTGTCTGTCTGTTATTATTTCTGAGTAATTGCTTTTTTTAAAATGCCTGTTTTATGTTCATTCCATTCCGAGTCCAGTGGAAAGAATGTCTTAGGGAAAGGGAGAAAACATGTCAAATAGCAGGAATAATGGAGTACACATTCTATGAGGCGGTGACAATGGTGGTCTTAAACATGACGCATGCTGTTTGTTTTTAATTTGGTAAAAACAGTAAAAAATCAATCCCATTTTAAAAAGACCATTTTGAAAAATGGAGGTTGACTGGATTGTCCTTCTAGTCCTTTAACAGGCTGATGCTTCTGTCCTCACAATGGAAGTGCTTCTCTCTCCAGCTGAGTCTCTGGAAGACTTGATCAAAGGGATGAGCCTCTGCCAGACTTCTCAGACTCTCTGGAGTGTGCTAGCCCGGAAGAATTAATTTAAACAAAAACAAAACAAACAAATAAATTAATGAAGAAAGCCTGAAAATCTTCCCTAAAAGTTTTCAAATGGCTCACATCCTGGTCCAAACATGCCGTCAACATGATTCTGTTGGAACTGGGATTGTAACGACTGCTTGAAAAATATATGAATTGGAGAAAGAATACTCAAGTTAAAAGTTCACAGCATTTACACTTTGCTAGAGATGATTGTTCCTGACTAGAATTAAGATGTAGAAACAGATTTTTTTTTAATAGACTTTTTTTTTTTGATGTAGCGGAAAGAGGGCCCTTGAAAGAGTATTATGCCTCAAAATTCATGTACAAAGACTAAAAATCACATGTAATCTGCTGATTACAACAATGGATTGGTACCATTGTCTAACCAGACAACTAAGTAGGACTGAACGCATTAGCTCTTTGGAGAATGTGAACACAGTATACATATCTTTTCTTCTACACTTTGTTTTATCTGTTTAGATTGTGAGCATTTTGGGGCAAGGACGGTCTCTTAGGGTTTCTCTAGAGTCCCTAGCCAATGGACTTCTGTCTCAATTGGGCACTACTGGTACTACTACTAATACATTTACCATCCTAAACATTCCTTTTGCAGCAGTATGTGGAGGGCCAGTATTTTGTGGGGTAATTCAACTTAACTGAAGTAACTTGGGGTTTCTGTTAATCCACGGACAATCTACAAATGCCTTTGAAGAATTATCCCAATAAGCAGTCCTTTCTGTCCATTTGTGCTATTTGTATGAATTCAACTAGCATCATTTCATTGCATATCTTGTTTTTACACAGTTAGACTTTTAGGGGATTGCAAAAGGTGACTCAATTGCAGTGGGGCTGTATGTTTGAAAGATTGACCTGGTTCCAATGGTATTCCCTAGGTCTATATGGGTAACTCTGTTAGATGCAGTATTATCTTTCAAAACAGTGACCATTTTTATTGGCAGGTGCTGTAGGTATAATTTTTCAGGGCCTTTGGGATACTTGAGGATGAATGGTGCTGTAGAAGTGTAAAATATTATTTTCCCATTAAATTATTATGACACTTGTGCTTTCCAAAATGAGGAAGACGGACCGGAGGAACCCACTGCTGAGCTCTGTAGAGAAAGATTTGGGGGCTTGTTGAATCAGATGCATTCTCTTCCCACAATCCAAAACAGACCCATGTGAAATGAATGGCCCTGAGCAGTGATACTCAGTGGGTGAAGGAGGGAGGGTGTGCATAAACCCATTCCGTACTAAAGGGTGTGGGTATTACTGTGCTTGAATCAGTCCTCCCCCTGCCTAGTACATTTGACAATGGATCTTCTAAAGTCAGCTACTGCTCCTTTTGTGTCAAATGCAGTAGCCTATTTTACCCAGCGATATATGCCTCCTACATGTTGGAGAACAACACTGAGCTCAGACTTGGAATTTAGCCCTGATATAATCACTTGTTCATTTTTCCCCACCTCCTCTCTCTCCTCCAGACGCATTACCCATTTGTGAGGGAGGGGGGATCGGAGAGGGGGGTATTCTGCTTTACTCTGTTACTGCTTGATCACTTGCTGTTTGGTGCATTATGTGCCTCTTTCCATGGTCCTGGGTAAAATATTAAAAGAAATCCTTCTGCTCTGATGTTTATCTGAAGGGTTGGGGAAAGGGGTTATATTTGAGAAGCATATTTACTGCTGCTCATCATGATGTCTAAATAATAATTTCTAGTCCTTTGATTTTATGTCCAAATGTGAGCATATCTTGTATTTATTTTTGGCTAGCAGGGCAAAGAATGTGGTTGGAAAGTGATTCAAATTACACAGAGGCCGCTTGGACCAGTGGCTTCAGCAGATGGAACTGCTTAACAGATACTCACCATTGCTCTATGTTCCCTCCTTAAAAAGCTTTTTACATATTAATGACAAGCATTAGATATCAATATCCTAAATCACTTGTGTAACATTTAGATAGACTAGAACAGATACTGTGTAAACTCCCCTTCCAAAAAATAATGCTGATTATAAATCCAAAAGCTATTCATTGATGAAAATCTTTCTCAAGCAGTGTTCAGTCGTCCATTTCCTGAGCCATCTATAGCACTAGAGAATAGTTTTTTGTTGTTGTTGTTTCTTCTCTCAGGAACAATTTCTTCTTTTGGTAATCTGTGTCCTATTCTCCATATGTTGTCACTGGATGATCTCCAGGAAAAAAACCCAAAATAACACTACTCCAGAATCTGTCCTTAGATCCATACACAGCTCCCACTGACTTCAAAGAGAGCCCCATGCACATGCATCTTATTCTGCAGTCCTTAAGCAAAGCTCCCATTGACCTCAGTGGACTGAAAGGGAGTCTTGCTTGATTAAGGACCACAGACTTGATCCAGGCTTTCACCATATATCCATAACTTACAAACTTGAAATGGACAAGATAAGTGAGGTAATATTTTTTTATTGGACCAACTTCTGTTGGTGAAAGGTACAAACTTTCAAGCTACACAGAGCTCTTCTGCAGGTACCCGGAAAGAAGCAAAGTGTCTGAAATACATCTTTTAGGACCAAACAATACCTCTTCATCAACTATGAAATTTATTTGAACAAAATTATTTTTTACAGAATTAACAATAACTTGCTTTTGGCTTTCATACTTCCTTTCTTATAATGATTGCAAAGCACTTTCCAAACATTAAAAAAGACTTAGTTAAGTACGCTCACGATCAGTGTAATTGTAAAGGACCTACTCTGAAGACACAGGCTCTAATACATTTCTGGCACAGTTTAAATCTTTGCATAGCTTTATGCAAAGCTGGTATTCATGGAGCTGGATCTTCACAGAGCTCCTCTGTACAATAGGATAGTCAACTTGGAACCTGAGAGAGAGAGAGGCTGGAGGAATGACTCCAAGTTCAGAAACATCAGAGGACTCTGAGAAACTGCAGATCTCTCAGACAAGCAATCAAGAGAAAAAATTAAAACTCTTGTTTGCAAAATCCAGATGCTCATATTAAAACTGTCCTTCGAAACAATTTTGTGTTAGGCCCTGATTCTACAGGGTGAGATCAGTGGGGGCTCCATGTGGGCATAAGGGATTCAGCCCATGAGGAACACCTTGCATTTTGTAAGCATTTGGAGCAGGGACTGTGCTTTGCTGTGTATGTGGTCAGTGCTTAGGACATTATAAATGCTACCAGAATAAAAGCAATAATAAATCTGACAAAAGCAGCTGCTCAGGGAGGTCTTGACAGTCACAAGAATGAGTAACTGTGCGTGGGGAAGATGATTTTAGGTCTGGAGCAAAACACTGGGAATCTGAGGAGGAGCCCTTCAAGTTACTAATAAATATTAATTTAGTAAGATTTGTCACTTAGGTTTCTGAAAGTTTTGTGGTTTGATGAAGAGAATGTTCTTTTATTTCTTGAACAGCTGCTCTTTTAAATGGGTGCAGCTGTAGCAAAGAGTTCATTGACACCAATGGCTTAATGTGTTAGTGTATTAATTCTAGTGTACGAAGTGTGGTCGAGTAAAAAGAATGCTTTTTATTGGACAGTGAGGAAGATATATGAAGCAGAAAATTTAGCCTTGTTTATCATACTTTAACATTCACAGCTACGGGATGTCTGCGGCGCTTCCATTGTATACAGTGCTCTGGAGTAGTATATAGATTGGCCATAGAGGTTCTGTTAGCCGAAACGCTGGAGCTATGTCAGTTTACCCTGGATGAGGATATGGCCCCTTGCACATAAAGTTTCAGCCTGGAAGCAATTGAAAAGTTTTTCCATCAGTTATGATTGAAGAAGCTCTTTTGTCAGTAGCCCCTGTTTTCAGATGTTTATAACTGAGACAATTGTTGTTTGGGCTGAAATTCCACTTTATTCTCATGGCAAAGGTCATTTGTTTGGAAAGCTTAGTGGAATGTTGTTTGGCCACCTTTTTGGAGTGGGGTGGGGAGGGGAGGGGAGGTGAGAGAGAGAGAGACAGAATTTGTAACCGTTCCATCATAGGGTTACCATATTTCAGCAAGCAAAAAAGAGGACGGGAGGAGCCCCGCCCTAGCCCCACCCCTGCCCCTCCCACTTCTCGCCCCCCCAGAACCCCCAACCTTCCCCCCGTTCCTTGTCCCCTGACTGCCCCCTCCTGGGACCCCTGCCCCTAACTGCCCCCCAGGACTCCACTCCCTATCTAAGCCTCCCTGCCTCTTGTCCCCTGACTGCCCCAACCCTTATCCACACCCCCACCCCCAGACAGACCCCTGGGACTCCCACGCCCCATCCAACCACTCCCCACCCCCTGACAGCCCCCCCCAGAACTCCCAACCCATCTAAACCCCTCTGCTCCCTGTCCCCTGACTGCTCCGATCCCTCTCCCAACTCCTGCCCCCTGACAGCTCCCCCCGAGAACTCCCAGCCCCCCACCCCCCTGCTCCTTGTCCCCCTCTTGGGACCCCTGCTCCTAACTGCCCTCCAGAACCCCACCCCCTATTTATGTACAGGCGTGACTACCTGCCCTTTCCTGGTTATTATACGCGGCCAGTCCGCATCCACATCCAGTAGTTAAAAAAAAACAAAAAAAACCCTAATAATTTAAATTGGAATTTCATCCATTAATAAGTATTTATTATATAGTTAAAACCATTCTATTGAAGGACAGATATTAAATAACACTAAATATGTTAATGTTCAAAACAATATTAAAAATTTGAAAATTTAGAGCATGGAAACCAAAATAGCTAAAATTTAGTTTTGGCAAGATACACGGAATGGAAACTCCGGGATCTTTACCTGTCACTGAATATAGCCATCATACCAATAGTGGAATATAAAACAAGTCTACATATACTCTCCTTAAAATTTTTACTTCTGTCCATTCCCAATAATTGTAACAAATCATTATTACCTTCACTCCACTTGCCACGCGCCCCAAGCACAAAACCAAAGAAGTGAATATTTTTACCTCCCGTTAAGTTTTTAATTTCTTCCTCTAACTCAAGATAATAAGCCACCTTCTCACTGTGGGCTTGTTCCAAACTTCCGGCATTATCCTCCCATCGCACTGTAACATCAACCACCACTGCTGTATCTCCTTTTATAAATATAATATCCGGCTTTCTTAACTCACCCTTACTATTTCTCAAATGGGGCTCTATCATTGCCTTCCACCCCAATTTACCAACCTTATCTACAACTGCAGACACTACTCTATTTTGCCTTTTTATCCTAGCATTCTTAGTCTTATAACATTGTCCTGAGATATGGGGAACAGTCTCCCGCACTTTACCGCACCATCTACAAAGAGCATTCACACCTCCTCTTCCTCTTGCTAATGTCTCCCTAGTAGGATAAATATTTGCCCTAAGCTGCAATGCTGCGATATACGCTGACGATTTAACTTTACTAGAGTTTCTAAAAATCGAATTACTAATTAAATCATTTTTAAAATATTTTATCCCTATTCCCTGACATCTCAGTTCCGACCATCTTAAAAATTCCTCTTCCCTCCATTTCTTGGGATGAGATGTTACTGCACTAAATGGCAATATTTTATCCACAAGATTTTCTCCTGCATATAGATAAGATAGGTCCATCCAATCATCTCTCGAGACAATATGTCTCCTCCATTTACGAATTAACATATTTGGGATTTGCACACTAAACTTAGTGAGAGCTAAACCACCATCCCTACCTCTAGAATAAAATATCCCTGTTCCTTGTCCCCTAACTGCCCCCTCCTAAGACCCCCCCAACAGCCCCCCAGGACCCTACCCCCTACCTGTACCCTGACTGCCCAAAACTTTCTCCACTCCCCCCAAAAAGCCCCCCCCCCGTTTCTTGACTGCCCCCTCCAGAACCTCCCTGCCCCTTCTCCTGCCCCCTGGCCCCCTTACCCTGCTGCTCAGAACAGGGTGTTGGGCTCTGTGTGAGCCGGACATGTGGCTGCGCTCCCCAGCACAACAAAACCCGGTCCCTGGCCCTGCACAGTGCTGCCGGACCGGGCTGCAGGGGAGAGCTGCCCTTGTATCAGCACAAAGCGCTCTCGCTCCTGTTTTGCTACGCTGCATGGCAGAAACCGCTCCCAGTTGCAAAAGGGGAGGGCTGCACTTTGTGCTGATACACTTGCTCAGAATGCAGGGCGGAGCTCCTCTACAGCTGCTCCGGAGTCCAGCCCGGGACTTTCCTGCAGCCCCTCCCAGCCGCTTGCTCTGCTCTGCCGGGGGAGGGGGGAAATCCCGGACATTTTGAGTTATTTACAAATTCCCCCCGGACGCTATTTTTAGCACAAAAAGGAGGACATGTCCGGGTAAATCCGGACGAATGGTAACCCTATTCCATCATAACTATGAATTTCCTAAATTCACAAGATTGGGTGCAAGGAGGTTCTAATCCTGGTTTGGCAAGTGATTTGCTGCATGTCCTTCAGAAAGTCACTTCATCTTTCTGTTGTGAGGATAAATTAGGTAACATCTATATTGTGCTTTAAACATAAATGCCAAGTGCTACTTATCCGTGTCTGTGGGATATTGGTTGCTATGGTGCACTAACATAATTTTGGGGTTTTAACACTTGCCTATTTAAAAATTCTGGTTAAGAGAGAAATATTAAGAACACTTGTGGAAGAGTGAAGTACAGCAGGGCATTGCTGCTGCTCAGCCTTTTGGTAAAAATCAGTTTAATATCTTATACAGCCTCCTGTAGAGGACAATAGCCTGCAACGGCAGGAAGATCACTAACTTCTCTAACCCTATTTATAGTGCTGTGTGGAAATCATTTTATGCACTTTTTAAACAACATATTTGCTCAGTAAACCACAAATGTTAAGTTGCATCACTTCAAATAAATCCATGCTATCACACCATCTTCCACGGTTCTTGTTGGAAAAGACAGAGCTTCAGGATGCCCAGATCTTTCTTAGTGACTTCACAAAGCTTCTAGTTCCAGAAAGTGTTGGAATATAAGTGAACTGGAAAACTGTTTTGGCTTCTGGCCTGCTGATGAGCACACCCAGTAATACGTCATACTTCAGAACTTCTATGCCTCAGAATGTTACAACCCATAGCTGGGAATTCTGAAGCAGAATGGAACACTCGGTCGTGGGGTGAGGAATTTGCATTATTCAAGTGAGTTCAGGACAGGCTGCAAGTCCTGTGTGTCCAACTAGTTCCCTTGGTTATTTTTTGGTCCCAGACATATCCCGAAAGTTGTTGTTTTTCTCTGCCTGTGAGTATGTGTGATGCAATCTATTTATTGAACGAAAGCATAAACCACATTATAACCTTTCTTTACCTCCTTCATTCTCAGTTAATTTTCTCCATTCAGAAATATGTTTTAACTCTTCCAATCCTACCTTTGTTAACTTTTCTTGTAAAGGGTTACTCAGTCAGACAGACAGTATCACTTACAATTACTTTACTGGGGCCTTGAGAGAGGCTTTTGAAATCTCACTGCATAACTGCCACCAGAGACCTAACTCACCAATGCTTTCAATAGCTGTCCAATCATCTTGAATCTGGTTACATTTCCTAACACTAATTAATGGATTTTAGAGCTGGAAAAACCTAATCAAAACATTTACAGAGCTTCAGGATTGTTCCCTCCTTTTTGTAATGGTTTGGTCATTAAATCATCCACCACTTCTCTTAGGCCTACTATACCTCAATTTGGGGAAGTTTTTCCTGATATTCAACCTAAAGGCTCTTCATATTATTTGATTCCTGTTTGAGAAATATTTAGTAAAGCTTTTTCCATTAATACTGGAACATTAGTAGCATGGTTAGTGATCAGCTATGGGCTAGCTGATCACTGAGTGGTTAATATGGATATTGGATAGAAATTCAGCCTGGTTTAAGCATTGTCTTCAAGGGGAATTGTGCTTACTTATGCCAGGGCTGATTTTGGGTCTTAGAGCTCCAATGGTAAGAAAACCAAAACAATCATCATCTTAAAAATAGAGGGCTTCTGCTTTCAGCAATTAGTCCTTGACTTAAGCAGTTGTCTTAAATGGATGCCAAGGAACCAAAATTACTCAATGTGGTGGTTTGATTCTATTATTATGCTAACCATGATCAAACCTAGCAGTTGGGAATTTTCAGGACTGGGTTTGTCTGTCATCCGCTTCCAGAAAAGAGAAAAAAAAAATTGTGTGAATATTTTTGGTCATTCAGCTATTAACATAATTCAGTATACACTGGACTTGGTGTAATAAATAATTTGTTGCATTTACTGTATAATGCCATTCATAAAATAATAATAATTAATAGTAGAGAAATTATTCCATTTCTTCATCCACAACATTTGCACCTTCTATTCTGTGTGGTCCCACTGCTCACCAAGGACAGGATGGAATTTTTCAAAAATTCTAAATTTTGACAAAATTGTTGATATTTTTATTTACAAAAAATGTTAAACATTTTTGACCAATTCTGTATTTTATGTATAAGTTTTAATGAATTAAAATGTCATTACAGTGCCTCAGACTTTGAGGGACTGACATGCGGCATCAGGAACCCAATGCTTGCTTTTTTTAATACTTGATGTGCGTACTCCTACAATTTCTGTGTGTCTGTTAACCATATCAGTGAACATCACTGTATGACACTGGTGGTGGTGGTTTTAATTCTTTCATTAGAAAAATAAGCCAAAGTTACCTCAGCGAGAACTTACTTATGGATATGGTGCATCTGCACATGTCAGACTTGGTGCAGAGTATAAATATACAGTACTACTGTAAGGTCCTGAGATCTAAAGGGTAAGTGTAAATATATATATATATATATATATATATTTATATATATATCCTTTAGATCTC
>NC_048298.1:114414305-114514788 GCF_013100865.1 Trachemys scripta elegans
TGAGAGTATGTTTACCTTACAGTATTTTATTTATTTATTTATTTATTTCAGTAATGTGAATGACCATTATTTATGCTGTATTTTCTGCAATGGCCTTACAGTACCAAGAGATGTAGCTTCAAATTATATGTATTTCGTGGTCCCCATATTACTGGAAATTTAAAATCAGTGTTTTCCTGAGAGTATGTTTTGCATGCCTTTTGTTTGTAGTATTTCTGAGATCTTTTCTCAACTCTCTTGAGTCTTATTTAACATCATAATTGCTTTAGCATAATGGTGGTGACG
Source organism: Trachemys scripta elegans (assembly GCF_013100865.1). Taxonomy (NCBI): domain Eukaryota; kingdom Metazoa; phylum Chordata; order Testudines; family Emydidae; genus Trachemys; species Trachemys scripta. The sequence continues at coordinate 114,414,591 of NC_048298.1, forward strand.
ATATTTCAGCCTGGGTGCCAAATCTAAGCAGGTGGTTGCTGCCAGGACTTCCAAGTAATCTACTTTTTAATTTGCACAAGACGATCATCCAGTTTGTGTTAATATGCAGGAGTTCCTTGCTCCCTGTCCTGTGTTTCTGATGTTCCATGAACTAGATCAGCATTCCAAAGCTACTCCACCTAGACCTTGTTCTTCTCTTTGCCTTGCTTTGGAACAGTAGGCATCATTTGGCCCAAGCAGATGTGATCCTTTGCAGCTTGTTGGGGTTTTTTTGCAGCCACTGTGGTTTTATGTTCTTCCACATTTCTCTTGATTGTAATTTTGGTCTTCTGAATATTTATCATGACTATTCATTTTTCTTTATGTCCTGGTGCTTCAAGTCCGCATTGGGTTTCTTTAGAGGCAACAATATCTGAAAATTGTTCATAGTTGATGATGATGACACATTTTAAGATGTTTCTATGTAGGTTTTTCACTTTATATGTCAAGCTGTGGCATACAGCATTCAGCACAGGCTATGTCCTTTAAGAGAGCATTGATTTTGCTCATTGACAGTGTAAATGTAACCCCTTTAAAACTTTTACCTGTGGGTTGTATCAGTCTTTATCACTGAAGGAGGGATTTCAAGTGGATACCAGCTTCTACATAGTAATACTTTTCTGTGTTAACAAGTACAGTTTATGCAAATGGCAAAAGTGTCCAGCTTGTTATATTTAAAATAATTCTTTTTGCCAGTCTCTGGTATCAAATGTTGGGCTAGCTTATGTATTTCGTGGTTGCAGCTGGATGCCACTTGTTTCTTCTGTTCTTGGATCTATTTCAGTACATTCTGTTTCCCAGTGTGTGACAAGTTGTGCTGTGTTATCCCTCAAAGAAAACTAGGAAGGCACCAAAGTTTTCAGGTATGGCATATTAAAAGACATTTTCTCTTTGCTGTCAAGTCAGACCAAGGTCATAAATATAAAGTATATCATATACTAAAAAATGCAAATGCCCAGCTTAAAAAAAATCCACAAAATTTACATTTTATTTTGTACTGCAACAATCATTTAAAGTATCCCTAATGTTTAATTCACTGAGCAGGGTGCAGATCATGTCAATTGCTGGTAAGCTTGCTGACTATACGATGTATCTCTATTACCTTTTCTGGTAAAGGTCACTTAATTGTGTGCATCAAAAACCTATGCTACTTCCAGATTTGGCCATAGATACATATGCTTTTATTATTAATTTTATTTTAATCAAAAAGCTACATTAAGAATTTTCCCATTTAGAGGAGGAAGTTGGTCAGAGAATTAAGGAAGCACAGCTGTGCCAATTGTGTATGTGTGGTTTTTTTTTTTCTTAAGTTAAGAGATTATACCCCCACATATCTGTTTATTTCTAATGACTCTTTTAAATGACAGCTTCATAAACTGAAGTATCCCAAACAAGGGCCATAAAGTTTACTTTGGCCATCTCTAGTAAATTTTCCCTAATCTAAACATCATCATTGCCTCTCATAAATCACTCCAATGACGTCACCTTTTCAATTAACAAAGTTGATATGTGCGCTCTGCCTTAAAGAGCTTTCTGACCCGTTAATGTCTGAAAGCTTCATATTGTCCCAGAGTTTATACCAACTAGTTTCAGTAGGGCTGCGAGTGTGAAGACATTTATCTATAAGTGGCAATATGAAGATCAGGTAGCAGACAACAATTACCTGTAGTCTTTAATTTATTTTTGTTTACTATGTAAAAATATTCTCTCTAGTTTTTATTGTCCTTAATATCTTGTACTTTTGTGTGTTTGCAGACACACACACACAGAGAAGTGGGGAAATACCTGCATTTTTCAGAGGGGGATAGTGACAAAAAGAGAAACAGTGATTTCCCAAAAGTCACAAGAAATTCTCGGTAGAGTCTGAAACAGATCACAAGTCACTAGTGTCTGAGTGCTTTAGCTCCTAGATAGCTCTGTCTCACACAACTTATTTGAATTTAAGAGACTATTCGTAAGTGATTCAGATTCCATATTCCTTCCTCCTTTTTATGGAAGTTTGTAAGACGTTGAAACTATCTGCATTGTGTACGTTTGAGAATATTTAGATTATGAAATGTCTTGATAACTAGCTGAGAGCATTTGTATGCATCCCTCAAAAACAAACATGAATCCATTTTGACAAAGGTTTCACAAAGGACACTTTCTGCAAAGAAATAGACAAGAAAAGCAAAGCAATATTTTTCTCTCACACACACATCTGCCTTTCCCTATGTGGAAATAACATTAAGTGCCTATGTCAGCTGAGAAAAGCCAGGAAATTGAGAATTGAGATTTAAATCCTGTCCTTAAGTCACCCTAGCAATGTTCTTAGGCATTGCAACACAGATTCTGCACTGTTTCTCCAAATGTTTGGAGACCTTTGCAATTCTGGAGTTTCAGCCATGACTCTGAATTCCCTGAAAGGAGAACAAAAATACTCCTTAACAAACTGTTACATATAACAAACAGAGATCCCAGAATATCAACTGGCTACATGCCGACTTTAAAATTATGAAAATATTAAAAAACAAAACAAAACTGTTAAGTCACTTCCTCTTTCACTGTCTTGGAAGAAGACGACCTGAGTTTAATATTTTAATATTTTAATTCATGATCTTGGCACAAAAAATAAGTGTGCGCTAATGAAATTTGCTGATAAAGTTGGGAGGTATTGGCAATACAGAGAAGAATCAGAATATTATATAGGCAGAGTTGGATGACGTTGAAGACTGGAATATCAGAAATGGATGAAATTCAATAGTACAAAGTGTGTGGTCATGCACCGAGGCTCCAATAAGAATTTCTTCTACAAGCTGGGAGAAGCGCCAGAGGAGGAGAGAAACCTTGGTGTGTTGGTTGCTCACAGGATGGCCGTGGCTGGAGATAGGACATGGGGAGGATGGCAGGACTCTGAGATGGCACCGAGTGTTCTCTCTCTCAGGTGCACATATGCTCAGGGTCTAACTGATCACCATACGTGGGATTAGAAAGTAATTTCCCCCCAGGTCAGATTGGCAGTGACTTCAGGTTTTTTTCACCTTCCTCTACAGCATATGGGTGACTTGCCAGGATTATTTGATTATACACCTCTACCCCGATATAACGCAACCTGATATAACACGAATTCGGATATAACGCGGTAAAGCAGCGCTCCAGGGGGGCGGGGCTGCACGCTCCGGCAGATCAAAGCAAGTTCGATATAACATGGTTTGATCTATAACGCGGTAAGATTTTTTTGGCTCCCGAGGACAGCGTTATATCGGGTAGAGGTGTATATCATTTAATCATTTCCCTGCTATTGCAGGGGCTTCAAGCACTGGTGTACCCCAGTACTCCTCCTCCCCCCAATCTCTGCCTGTGGCACATAATAGTCCAGTCTCCTGGGGGTTTCGTTTACTTTTGACCCATTTCCATTGTTGGATTTAGTATTTGAGGTGGAGTGGTACTGGTGGTCTGTGATATACAGGAGGTCACACTAGGTGATCTAGTGGTCCCTTCTGGCCTTAAACTCTGTCCCAAAAATTTTTTAAGCTCCCCAGATTCTGTTTCCTTTCCTAGACTTTAGTGTATACAAAGTCCTTCAGCAGAACTTTTCCACCATCGTGAACACCAATACAGATCAGGCCAGTGGTAGCAATGATGGGATCTCTGATGTAGAGAAAACTCTTTTGGCCATAGGCAGGTTTGTTTTGGACTTGTTCCAAGCAGGGTTAGGTGATACAATGTTAATGCCATTGGTTGCAGGAGACTTGCATATTCTAGGGTTCCCACTAATAGAGCTGCAAACCATGGGAACTTTTTTTCAAAAAAGGCTAGCGTAGATACAGTCCTAGAGTTGATAAGCACCTAGATCTGAGATTTTGGGCTTCTGTTTCAATAGCAAATTCTCTGAGACACGAAGGTTCTTGGATACTCTTAGTTCTCACTCATTGGTATGACTTGCTTATTTAAGGACAAGATTATGACTTGGACCTCGGGCCTGCACAAGGGTTGAAAAACTTCCCCTTTACACCTATATGGGGGCTTCTTGGCTCCAGGCCATAAGGGTAAAATTGACTTCTCACCTGCGTATTCCCTCCCCAAAGCAAGTGGGCTAAAATAAGTGGAGCCTTAGCTCCATCTCCCTTACTTGCCGGCCAAAGCAGCTGAGCCAGTGTTGGGTGCATAGTAATTTATATAGTAAATAGTATTGTCTCCAATGTTATTCGAATGACCTACCATATACTGAGTCTCACAAGTTTGTTTATGCAGATGACATATGCCTTGGCAGTAAGTCACACTCCTTTGACATACTTGAGCGTTCTGAACGCAGATATGGTGGTTATGGCCTATTATTGTTGTCTTCGGAGCCTGATACCAAGTGGAAGTAAGACTGTGTCGAGTGTCTTCCACTTACATCACACACAAGTGGGCACGGAGCTGAATATGGTTTTCAATGGTCAGCGAATAAAGCATGATTCACACCTGGTCTATCTAGGCATCACGTTGGACATGTTTTGACAGTCTTCCAAAGACAGTGACTAAGGTCAAAACCTGCAAAAACCTGCTTGGAAAACTGGCCAGAATGACATGGGGAACCCACACCCAAAGGTTACGCACTTCAGCCTTGGCACTCTGTTTCTCAGAGGCAGAGTATTGTGCTCCAGTATGGACTCGCTCATCTCACACAAAGATGATCAATGTACAGCTTAATTCCACCAGGCGTATTATTTCAGGCACACTTAAATTTACTCCTCTACCTTCTCTGCAATATTGCTCTGTCCAGGATTCAGATAAGAAAGCATAGCAAAGATCTTTGAAATTGCATGATATGCCACATCTACTGCTAACTAATCCACCACATGGTCATGTGCCCTGATGTTGCTTGGTGTGGATAAGTTTGCCACGGTAGAGGATATGTGGCATTCTTCTTGGTCTGCAGATAATTAATTATCTTGTCCCTTAACCTCAGCCTGGGTTTGATTTACTGTGAAGGCAATGGAGCCTTCTGAACCGGTTTCGTACCGGGCATGGAATTTGCGCTGTAGTGCAATTTTGGTGGTATTTTGAGGCAGTCCTCTGTCAGTATGGGCAGCCACAAACCATGACACACATTGTTGAGGACTGCAAAATGATTCAACTTCCAGGAGGTCTTTGTGCCTTCAACATCGTTAACGATACGCCAAATAAATAAATAGTCATTTACTCAGATGTAGATAAAGGAGGGGACATATGCAGAGAAACTGTGACCCACACTCATGTCTCTTAGTCTCATTGTCTCCCACTACTACTCTGGGGTTGGTGTAACTTAACTCATGCTCAGGGTTGTGCTTAAAGTCACAATCTAGCTCTAAGTGTTTGTCTAGTTTAATTTTTTTTACCACCATTGTTAAGTGAGGGTTATTTGCATTATGCCTTTTTTTGTTTTGTGAAGGGATGAGGTTTGAAGACATGTCTGGCTTTGTATCCTTCCTTGGTTCAACAAACCAAAGCATTTTTTTATGATGGTCATCAGAAAACTATGAAAATTCTACTACAGTTCAACCCAGGTTATACTAATGGCCATCCCAGCAAATATTATATCTCAAGGAACCAAGATTTATATCTTGGAATTTTAACATTATCAATCATTTTGGAACTTCAAAATTTCACTTGGATTTTATTTCATGGGGTTATTCATTTTTATGCCTTTATTTTTTATATGATTTCATATTATGCACTACTACTACTACTACTACTACTACAGTAATTAAGGGCATTGCTTAGGCCTAGTCTACACTGAGGGGTGGGGCGAGCTAAGTCGAAAATAGCGTAACTGAAGTCAACGTACTTAGAGCTACTTACCGCAGTGTCTTCACTGCGGTAGGTCGACTGCTGACAATCCCCCCAGCCTACGCTTCTTGATCTGGTGGAGTACTGGAGTTGATGGGAGAGCGCTCGGCAGTCAATTTATCACGTCTTCACTAGACGCGATAAATCGACCCTGCTGGATCGATCGCTCTGGAGGGAAGTGTAAACATGCCCTTAGTGCTGATTGAAACATCAGTAAGTAGCAGCTTTGTTTAATTATTTAAAATAAGATAGTCTATTTCAACTATTACATTGTCATATTATGACATGTCAGTAGTAGTGGACATTCTGTGGGAATTATCATTGAAATTGACACATTTTGCAAAATAATGGCCTTGTTCACCAAAAAAGTTTCAACAAATATATTTTGAGCAATTGTATACTAATTGTGTACTCTATGTAGAGGACATCTTGAGAACAGAAGTGGTGTCTGCTGAACTGGATATTGATGGCAGGTGAGTCTGTCAAGGATAATGGCCATGGAGACATTCATTGTTAATATTTATGCTCCACTAAAGAAGAACCTCGATTTCTTCCATGTGATTGCTCAAAATTACACGGCTATAGAGACATTACAGTTGTCCTGGGAGGAGGCCAGTGATGGAGCATCTGCCGACAATCTAATATTAGTAAATCAGTGCCCAAAGTCCATTAGGTATTCCAGCAATTGGAAAGAGATATAGATTGAGTGACATCTGGAGTTTTGATACATCCCAGTGAATAGAGTCTGTACATTTTACTTAGGAGGCTAAAAGCATCTTCAAGGCTGTATCTGTTTATCTCATTAAGTGCTATAGATGTAGTTGGTGAATCAGTCACTGGTATTGTGGTATCTGTCTGACCATGACCTGATTTCTACAGTGCCATAATTTGGGGGGGAAATACCTTAAATCTTAGACTAGGCTTTATTCCTTTTTTGGGGGAGGGGCACATCTAAACAGAGTTTTATGATCTCATTTTGGTCTCTGCGCGCTCCAAGACTATCACTTGGGAAAATAGAAGAGCAAATAAGGTTTGCTTCATACAAGAAAGTTTTCTTGGATTTTTTCCCTCAAGATTAGGGCATGCCAAGGGACATCTCTTAGGGCAAGATTAGGGCAATGCCAAGATTAGGGTATTACAAGGGAAATCTCTACAAGATAAATCATAGAATTTTGAAGTGTGGATACAAACGAAATTTGAGCTTAAGAAGCTGATAACATGGAATTTGCTTTGGAATTTGCTGAAGCAAAATTATGAGAGTCATGGGCAAAGTGGATGACTCACCAGCATACAAGTGAAACAAACAGGTTGAAACAATCACATTCCAACAAAATAGGAAAAGTTGGCCTTCAGCTTGTAAAAACAAAACTAAGTGAGCTTTTCATGTTGTTCTCTGGGTCTTTCCTTACTTGTGCTGGACAATGGAAAATTCTTGCTATTTGGACATGGTGCTGCTCTCCTACTATTATGGAGGATGCACTGGACCTAGTTACTCATTATTTTAAAGGATATAAAATGTGCTACCACCTGTTGGGGAAACCTAGACTCTTAGGGAGTTCCTTTTAGATTCTATAAACTCCTGCCAGACCTTACCGGTCTTGAGATGAAGCCAAGCAAGGAGGTAGCTTACTGGAGATTGTGAGCCTGATCCTGAAGCCTTTACCCATGTATCCTGTTGAAGGCTGCAGCATTAAAATATGCTGAAAGAACAGGCAAGGACTGCAGGATAGAGCCTTTGGAGAACAATCCTGATAATTTTACTGCACAAAGCAGTCAGTCCATGCATATGTGTGTTGGGATGGCGCAGAAGAGGATGATCCATAAAGGTACAAAAGCTGTGGTAGTTAGTGTGCAGTAACATGCTCAGAGAATATAATGGGAATGACACACATCTTTCTCTCTGATTTGTATGAGCCTCCCTGCCTAAGAAGTTATTGATTGATCAGAGCCAGGAAGCTGACTGAGGGGGAAGGGGGTGGGTTTCCCTTCCTTTATCACTAAGCTGCTTTATAAACTTAATTAAATATGGATTTTTGAACAATGTAATTTTACCAGATCTAATCATGTAAACACCCTCGGTCAAATTAAACTCTGATGTAACTGCTGATTTCAGTTGCTCCAGGGATGAATTTGACTGTGTGGGTATCTGCTCGCTATGTGAATCTTAGAAAATCTAGAGTTTTCTAGATGTTCTAAGCATTCTTTTGGCATATCGATTTTATTTATCATTTTAAAGTCTTGAAGTCAGACTTACAGCACAGCTGATGTCATGAACAATCTCCAGGGATCAAGGTGCTGATGCAGCAAAATACTTAAGAATGTGCTTAACATAAAGCATGGGAGTACTCCCTGTTACCATTGCAAGGTTAGCTGCCTTTCTGACCTCTCTCTGAGGTATGTTTACACTGCAGTTAAGACACCTGCTGCTAGCCTCTGCCAGCTGACTCAGACTCTCAGGGCTTGGGCTGTGGGGCTCTTTCATTGCAGTGTAGACTTCCCGACTTAGGCTAGAGCCTGGGCTCTGTGACCCTCCCACATTGCAGGGACCTAGACCGCGGGCCCTAGCCTGAGGCTGGAAGTCTACACTGCAGTGAAACAGCCCTGCAGCCCAAACCCCGTGAGCCTGAATCAGCTGGCACGGGACAGCTGCAGGTGTCTAATTGCAGTGTAGACACACCCTATGTTCCCTGAAGTGTCTTTAGCCTGAATGCATCCTCACTCCTGCCTTTTTCTTTCAATGCAATTCTCACACTAGACCTGGGCTGCAGTACCCTGTGTGTTAATCATGCTTACCCAGCAGGTCTAACTGGGTACAGTTCCTTTGGTATTTCATTAAAATTATAGATTGAGAAGTTGCATCCTTGGCAGTTTGGGTATGGCGTTTCAGAGGCTCTGTCCTACTGCAAATTGCAGTATATATAAATTAGATATATAGCCTCCATGATAAATAAATTATTATAAGAAGATTCTTGCTACAATGTACTTACGGTGAGTTATAACTCAAAAGAAAAATAATTTCTTCCCATTCATCTCCGTTCCCCCCTTCAGAGCAGATAATACAGCAGTCTATTATCAGTGAAGATGTTTTGTTGTGGGAGGCAAATATTGAATTACGTAAAGAGCTAATCATTGCAAAGTGCTATATAATAGCTCTCTATCTAAAATGATAAATGCTGTCAACTTATGCAGCAATAGAAGTAGCTATATCAATACCTTTTTGAGTTTACTGTATTATACTGATATTTTTCCATTCTTGGATTTAAATAAATCATTCAGCAATATTTAGGTTACCTTGACATTAAGATGACTGGAATCTCCTGTTTCCATTGGGTATAGTGTAGTCAATATATCAGTTCAGTCGGGATTCTAAACTTTTTCTCTCTTCATGTAATGAAAGCAGCAGTCCAAAATGGCCATCAATGAAATCCCTCAACTCATGTACATGTACATAATTCCCTTTGAGTTTGTGCCTACTTTTTAAGGGAAGAGTAGGGCCTTATAGGTTCAGGAGACACCTATAAAACAAATGGAGCTACTTCTGGTGAAAAACACAACACATTTAAAATTATGCTTAAAGTGGTACATATATTTAGGTCAAGAAGAGAAGAATAATTCATCCATTTGAAATTATAGCAGTGAGCAAAATTGTCTTGGCCAAATTGTAGATGGCATAACTACCTCTGCTCTTGTGGGAAAACTTTGGGATCTTTAATGATCAGAAAAGTTAAGTATCCCAAAGGATATGTCTTCCAAAGGACAGCACGTGCAGCAGCACAAAGTCCCTTACCATAGTTTAGGTTTAGTGCTAACCCAGAGACAAGACTTTTACCTGCTTCATTTGTTAGATCTCATATGGTTGCAGTATGTGGTCACAGTGTGCTGTGGGCTAGAAATGAGCCCCAATTTGTGCTGATACATGAAAATGTGCAAATGATCCTTTTGTGCCCACAGATGGGTCAGAAGCAGCATTGTGCACACAAGGGCCAATTTGCATAATACATTTAATTATTTTTCTTGATTAAGAAAAATATAGTCGCATTGGCGCATAAATAGACACAAGAGTTTTCTCTTATGTGGCTGAGGATATGTGTTTAATTCTCTTTATTCATGCTGCTGTTGCATGGAAATCCTCTCAAATCTCCTGATATTTAGCCAACTCATTATTCATTCTATATGTCAGCTGTTCAAAGGATATCGCATCTATGCATATAAACCAGTCCTTAAGTGTGGGAGGAAGCAGAGTTTGGCCAACTTCATTGTAAATATTCTTACATATGAACGCTGCCTTTTTATTTCCTGTCCTTTTTATCACAGTGATTTACCATCAGGAAGATACATTTATAATGTATCAGGATAGAGAAAAGGTGGGTCCATCATATTCCTGTAAAGCTTTTATCTCCGATAAATCCTTGTATGGTTACAGTTCCAATGAGTTGCTTGTTTTTAAGCAAGCTGAGCAGCAGGCCATATCCATCAATAGTTTTTTACACCTTTGGACTCATGCCTTTTCCTTACTCTCTGCTTTCTGACCCACCTTGAGTCTGCCTTTCCACAGAGTTAGAAACTTCACCATGAACAGAATTTCATGCTGGGAAGCAGTTTAGGTACCAGATACCTTTTAAGCATGTTATATCTCTACAGTAGCATTTTGTAGTCCTGGGATATTCATAGTCCACATTTTGATTTCGCCCATTTTAAAGTTAGGGGGCATTTGCCAAATGCATATCTGGATATGAATTTCATAACACACCTATAGTTCAGTTACATTGGGATCCTGGATTTTGTTTTGGGTTCTTCCATGATTAACTGTTTACTGTTCCTTCTGCTGAATAATTTGACCTGTACTGGTCAGATATCATACAGCACATTGAAACATTACAGGGCTACATATTCCCTGAAATCTAGGAATCCAGGTCTCCTAGGGCATATTTTTGAGGTAAGATATTGCCAGAAGGTAAAAGCTGCTTATTTAATCATAATTATCAAAGTGCATGTCCTTTGCCCTTGGCACAGAACGATAATTGTGTGGACATGTAATGAAAGCAGCAGTCCAAAATGGCCATCAATGAAATCCCCCAACTCATTAAAATGAACTTACCTACCTTTCCTCTTTCCTAACTTCTAACTGTGTTCAGTCCACATTCTCTGGGAAAACAGACATGCCTTACAGCCTGGCCTGAAGAGCTTGACTCTGAAGGATCAAGGAGAGGAGGTGCATTCCTCACCAAGAACATACTGGCAGCAGGTTGCTCTTTTTTTAAACCACAGTACCATAAACTCAAGTGCCTAGACTGCAGCTTTTTTGATATTGCATTTTGGGATAATATATTAGGTGGTCAAAATCTGTCATCTGGGACATTACCCAGGATGTCCTCATCCTTTTTCATACATTAAAGGCCTTTATTTGTAAGAGAAGTTGTAGGCTATTGAACAGTTTTTGCATGAGACTTTCTGAGCTGCGTTCCATGCTGCTCTAAATATTTTTTTCTCAAGTAATGAATGGCCCCCTCCTATGCAGATGAATTTAGAATGTATCTGGATAACTAATGATTTATTTGTGCTGGAAGCTATGGAGAAACATTAGCATTATTAAACTCAGTGATCGAGATCTCTGAAATTGCTGCGAAAAGAAACTAGCATGGGCAGTAGGTCTTAATCTTGCTATGTAGGAGGGTTTTTAATTTATAATCTAATTTCTCAAACATTCATAACAATCTATTTATGCACAATTTGGAGGTCTGTCAGATCTCTAAAATTACCCTATTAAATTATTGCTGCTAACTTTTAGTGCAGGTCGTAATTAGTTACTATTACCAGTGGGGAATTAAAATCAAGCTGTTAGCCTGTACATCGTCCTCTAAGAACAAAAAGCTGTAGCTAATCATTTCTTCAGTGTGGGACTACAGACTGATTCATAATGCAGAGAGGGGGCCATTTGGAGCATAAACTCTTAGGAGGAAAGCTGCATGTTGCAGCCATGTTATGAATTTAACAGCAAATGATGATGCTTTCCCAGCTTGGAATTACAAAGCTAATGATCTTTCGGGTCATGGAAACTGTATTGATATCTGTGCAGTTATTAAAAATTGCACGCTCCATTTCTAAACCAGATGAATAGCTCGGAGTGAGAAACATAAGTGATGATAGTCATTTTTTATGAGTACACAGTATTTTCCTACCCAACCCGGTATGGTATGGTACAGTATAATATAAACTAAATTTATAGGGAAAGAACGGCCATGACACATACCCAGAGAAATAGGAGCATGGACAATTTGGAAGCTTGACGCTTTCCAAGTTAAATATACTGGGCTTTACATTGGAAAGCTAATTTCTGGCTTTTCAGTATAAAGTACTAGTTTCCCAGATCTCAGAGATGCAAATGTCAACCAAATGCTAAACTGCTGTAGATAATTGGGCTTGTGCACTTGGCTTTATAATTCGGCAAACAGTGGAAGCAGAGATTGTCATTGGAGTGCACTGGAGTGTCAGAATCGCATTAGTATTTTATCCTTAGTGTCACTTTCCCCCTCTAACACTTTCTTTCTTTCTTTCCCTCCACCTTTAGCTTTTTTCCATTTTTCTATCACACCATTATCTTTAGTTCCAGATCCAGGTGATGGCTTCAATCTGCGGTCAGGTATCTCTTTTTAGTTGGCAAAGTTGATCCTAAACACCAAATTCTGTTATAGAAAAGATCTGATCTCTTACTTGATAGAGCTTTTGCATGAAGAATGGGGAAGGCATCATATTTTTCGCATGAAATTATTCCACTGATGTTTCTTTGATCAGCTGTAGCCTACTGATTACTACTCCCCTCTGGGCCCTTGATATCCAGGGATTTTGCAGGGCAGTCCCTGCATTTCTTTGGGGAAGGGTTCAGATATCCAAATCAAGGCTAATTTGGAAAAAGACATTTTAATATGGAGGAGTGGTAGGGTTGCCAACTTTCTAATTCCAGAAAACCGAACACCCCTTCCCCGCCCTTTCCCCAAAACCTCGCCCCTCCCCTTCCTGAGGCCCCGCCCCCCATTCACTCCCTCACTCCTCCCTCTGTCGCTTGCTCTCCCCCACCCTCGCTCACATGCTCATTTTCACTGCAAGGCCCAAACAGGCACCAAGAGAGGGCCAGGAGCTTCAACAGTTTGAATGTGGGAGATGGAATGTGTGATTCAGATACCCTTCACCTCACTGGGGAGAGATTTTAAACACTACTGGAAAATTAAACTTTTAAAACTTTTTTTGAAGTGTAAAGAAGATACAAACAATATAAAACAAAAACAGTTTTAATGAGAGTGCCCATTGAAACGACTTAAATTTATACTTCTGTTCTTTTTTTGCCCCATTATGCATGTATTGAGTAACTTAATAGCTTATGTTTGGCTAACACATATCTTCCAGAAGTGCACCTAGTCTTGATCTTATGAGATGGGGAATTTACCACTTCCCATTGTAATTTGTTCCAATTGTTAATCACTTTCTCTGATAAAAATGTGTGCCTTATTTCTAATTTGAATTTTTTCTGGGTTCAGCTTCGACTTCTTTTATGCCTTTCTCTGATAAGTTAAGGAGCCCTGTAGTATCTGATATTATTTCCCCATGACGATACTTCTACACAGTATTCAAGTCACCTCTGTCTTCTTTTTGATAAACTAAGCATATTGAGCTCTTTAAGCCTCTCACAGTAAAGCATTTTCTCTAGTCCTCAGATTATCTTTGTGGCTCTTTTGTACACCCTCTCCAATTTTTCAACATCCTCTTTAAAATGTAAACACCAGATACGGATACAGTATTCCAGTGTTTGTTTCACCAATGCCATTTACATATACTCCTACATGCTGGTGTTGCTCTCCAAAATGTATAAATGATAAAAGAGTGAATAGATCAAAATGAATTTAAGCTTCAAATGCAGGTGAGTAAGACAGCTAGTAAGAATATAACTTGTAAAACAGAAATTGGGGATCGATTTTACTTTCTCGGGGGATAATGGGTAATCCAAAAGGGAAACTAAGAATCTGCTCCACCCTTAGCTCTAGTTTCTTAATAACTTGGCTAATATTGCTCTTGACAAGTACAGAACATGATTTGTTCATGTCACATCATCCGTATAAATGTTTTGTATAATGCAAAATTGGTGCAACAATTCTATTCCATCTATGAGAAAGTGGACTATAGTTCACATTTGTCAATGGGGTAACTTGTGTAAATGATAAACCAATACATATATTTTTATTTCATAAATGCCTATATTGTAATTTTGTGTGTGGAATTAGGACCACACATTATCACAGCTGCAATGGGTCCATTAAAATCCCACTCCTGATGCCCAAATACAAATCCATAAAGCACAACCACAGAAATGCACACCTGTCCATATAGCTATAAAAAGGAATCTGTAGAAACAGACTCCCACACCTACATGAAGATACACACATGTATTCATGTGTACACATCTAGCATGCACTAACACATATACTTCCACATTATTTATTTTTACAATTGTTGTTTAGTGCCTAGAGACCCCAACTATGATCAGGGCTCCAGGGTGGTAGGTGCTGGACATACACATAAAAAGAGAGAATCTGCAACAAAGAGTTTATAATGTAGCTAGGCAAAGATGGGGGGAAATGTATGATACATTGGCTCTTCTGCAATTACTAGTCAACAACATTCACTTTTTAAGAAATAATACATTCACTCCTCGCTTAACATTGTAGTTATGTTCCTGAAAAATGCGAATTTAAGCAAAAGGATGTTAAGTGAATCCAGTTTCCCCATAAGAAGTAATATAAATAGGGGGGCTTAGGTTCCAGGGAATTTTTTTTCACCAGACAAAAAACTATATATTATATAGATATACACACAGTTTAATACTGTTCACAGCTATAATGATTGTGAAGCTTGGTTGAGGTGGTGAAGTTAGAGGGTGGAAGAGGGAGGGATATTTCCCAGAGAATGCCTTGCTGCTAAATGATGAACTAGCACTCGGCTGAGCCCTCAAGGGTTAACTCGTTGTTAATGCAGCCTCTCACACAAGGCAGCACGAACACAAGGGAGGGGAGACAGCATAGCAGACAGAGATAGACACACATTTTGTGTGTGGGAGAGAGAGAGATGCACACTGCCCCTTTAAGTAAGCTGACCCACTCTTAAGTGCATTCCTGTGATCAGGAAGTTGAAACAGTAGCTGCTGCCCCAAGCTCTCTCTGTCTCTCTCCGTCCATGTCCCAGGGCCGCCCACAGGGGAGGGGCAAGTGGGGCAATTTGCCCCAGGCCCTGCAGGGGCCCCCACGAGAATGTCGGAGGCTCCCCCCGCCTTTGCCTTCCCCCATCCCCCGGCGCCTCAGTGCACCGTGTCCAGGAGCGGCCCTGGACAGCGCTGCAGTGGTGTGGCTTGGGCAGGGCCTGAGGTCCTCCCGCTCGGAGCTGCGTGGCAAGGGGGCGGGGCTGCGAGCTCCGGCGGGCTGAGCGGCAGGAGCTCCTGGACGCGGCTCACTGAGGCTCTCGGAGGCAGGGGTAAGCAGCATGGTAAGCCCCTCTGAGCCAGGCACCCCCCGACCCCATCCCCCCACAGCCCTGACCCCTAGCTCCGAGCCCAGCCCCTCTGAGCTGGGCACCCCCCGACCCAGAGCCCAGCTCCCCACCCAGCCCTGGGCAACAGTAGCGCCACCCCCAGGCAGCGACAGCCCATTGGCACCAACCATCACCATCACCCAGCGACAGCCCATTATGTAATTGCAAATGTATACATACCATTAAAGCATTTAATGTTTTTAAATAATGTATTTCGTGTATTTTCAAATTATTAAAAATTATTTTTTGAATGTATTTCACTAGTTATTTTTTACATTTCCAAATACATGTTACTATAGTATTGCAACTTTTTTTATGGAAGGGGGCCCCCAAAATTGCTTTGCCTCAGGCCCCCTGAATCCTCTGGGTGGCCCTGCCATGTCCCCTCCCTGCTCTATATGGAGAAGGGTTAAGCGGGGTGCAGGAGCACGGGGGAGGGGGACACCCTGACATTAGCCCCCTCTTCCCCCCTGCACAGCAAGCAGGAGGCTCCCAGGAGCAGCTCCAAGGCAGAGGGCAGGAGCAGCACATGGAAGTGGGGGGAGGGATAGCTGAACTGCCAGCAACTGATGGCCTGCTGGGTGGCTGCAGCACAGGGAATTTAGGGGAGCAGGGAGCTGATAGGGGGGCTGCCGGTCCACCCTGGTTCCAAGCCCCCACCAGCTAGCTGCAACGGGCTGCTTTTCCTGCAAGCAGTGGACAAAGCAGGCAGCTGCCAAATGACGTTAGAAGGGAGCACAGCACAACTCTAAACGAGCATGTTCCCTAATTGATCAGCAACGTAACAACGTTAATCGGGACGATTTTAAGTGAGGAGTTACTGTACATTTCTTTTAGAGTTCCCTTCTCTTTTAAAAACTTGTTATGAAATGAATACACACATAGTTTTTTTGTGCACAACCCAGCAAAAGGAATAAAAGTCAGTTAGACTGCACATTTTATTCACACAGGTATACATACACACATGCGGCAATACACGCACCTCCCTACACAAAGAGAGAGAGTCTTACACATATACAATCCATGCAGGCGCACACTTGCCTACACAGAGACATTTTTTCATACCTTAAATCAGATTAATACTTTTAATTTTAATTAGAACACAGAGCAGGGAAACATCCTTTTTGCCATGAAGAGAAAAGGAAAAAAAATAGTGGTGAAATTTGAGAGAGAGGCTGTTATTGAACCTTCTGGAACAACTGGAGCAAAATAGCGTAGAACAGGAATACTCTTGGTATATGTAAGAGTCCTGTTGATAACTCATCAAACCCTAAGCTGCCTGTCTGACCTCTTTGAGTCATCTTTCATTTCATGTGGTTTTATTTCTTTTACATTATTTGCATAGCTGCGTCTGATCTTTAGCAACGTGCACATTTGCATGTGAATATAAATCTGATACTGGGAACACACAGTTGGTTACTGCATTTAGTAAAAGGTCTGTCTTTGGTCCAGGGTTGTACATACGGGATTTAAGTGATAACTGGATAGTTTACAAATATTTGTGTGATTCAGTTAAAAAACCAACAACCCATAATATATGTATACAGAAATTCATTCTGCAGGAATAATAAAAGGTTCTTTAAAATTTATAATCAAACAAAGCAATATATTTATTCTTAGCAATAGACTGTCTGTATACACTAGTTTGCCTACTTCTGTGCTCATCATTTGAACTAATGTTATTTACAGACCTGGCGTTTAACTCTAGCAACATATCAGAACTGAGTTTTTAAATGGCACAAATTTCTGATGCCTATTACAGGTTTTCATCTTGATCTTTGTTGTTAACAAAAGTGTCATCAGTGCATAAATTTGGCACCTGTTGTGTTTCTTTAGCAATTGAATAGATCACAGTATTCTCTTTTTATGCTTCAGTAATTTTCACTTGGTTGGAGTGGTTTAGTGAAGATTCTTTGAGAGGGTAGGTCAGGATTCCTGGGTTCCTTTTCTGATTCTGCCATGAATATGTTCAGAATATAGTTTTTCTTAACACCTCTACTTTCTGCAAAATGGATATAATGCCTATCTTACAGGGGTTTTGCTTAGGGTAAAACTTTCAAAACCATTCTAAGTCCCATTTTCAAAAGTGACTTAGGCTTCTAAAGCACTTAGGTGGTTTGGTAAATTTTACCCGTAATTAATATTTGCAAAGAGTTTTGAGATTCGTTGAAAGTGCTGCATACTGTCTGTATAAATTATTATTACTAATTTAAGAAATTAAAATAATAACTAGTCTTTGCATTCTAATTATTTATTTTCCTGGGGAATAAGTGACCTCTCCCATCATCACACTGAATGCAGAGTAAGCAACTAAGAGTGTAAAATATCCAGCAGCTCTCTTCCAGTGCATCGTGGTAACACCGACTTGTAAGGACCAGATGTCTCACAGCTGAAAGTTTGTCATTCATTTCCTCTTTGTCTCGTTCATG
This sequence comes from Trachemys scripta elegans, assembly GCF_013100865.1. Lineage (NCBI taxonomy): Eukaryota > Metazoa > Chordata > Testudines > Emydidae > Trachemys > Trachemys scripta. The sequence goes on from NC_048298.1 coordinate 114,432,425, forward strand.
TTTACTCTGTTACAGATTTAGCCTATGATGTATTTTAGTGTGTCCAATTAAACAAGAACAGAATGTTACATTCAATCCAGCATTATTTTTTGGTCAGATGAAGAGTGCTAGTTATTGACAAATATAATTGTAGTGATGGCTTCTAATAATGCTGGAGTTCTTTCCGTTAGAAACTGTACTGAGACCATTAGCTCATTTCACCTAGGCCACCAACCAGCTATTGGAGATAATGATTTATGGCCACTATTGAGCTATGTTGGATTTGAACTGGCATCTGAAAGTGTACAAGCTCTATAATCCATTTCCAAAGGTTTTATTTTCTTTTGGGTACAGTATAATTTTTATGGATTATTTGATTATTGAGGCAATGTCTAACTTTTTTACTCCGTGACAAGCCTCATGGGACTCGTAGGGTTTAAGGTTCTTGACTGGTACAACATTTCAGAGTAGCTGTTTCTTCTGAATATGTAATTTCTGGCAGATCTCCTTTTATTGAATTTAATAAGTAAAGAAAAGCAAATTGCCATTGAAATGAATACCTTAGAAATGAATTCTGTTTTAGTGGGAAACCTTCCAAATTGTCTGTGCTTGTATTCTGCTCAGGATGTGGGTCCTTTCAGATATTGTACTGTACTTGTTTTTGCATTTATTTGCAGTGGTGTCTTAGAGACCAATACAGGCATGAAGACTGCTTTTCTTTGCATAAACATCTGCTGCTATTAGGACACGCGCATCAAGCCCTCTAATTATCCAGCTGTGTGTAATAAGATCAGTGAAATCCCAATGGCATATCCTTATATTCCAGACTCTCTTCCATCCTTATGTTGGTAGCTGATTTCCTGGCAGTGACCTGTAGTTGTTCAAATGAATGCAATATTTGAAGATAAGTCTCTTGCAGTTAAACATATTTTATTCATCCAAGGAACCTTAGATACATAAAGTTGCTGGAGCAGTAGACCAGTAATTAAAATGTCATCCAGTCAAATTAAAGAAATGGGCAATTTTTGAGTTTCTTCCCATAAAAGGGCAGATTTAAAATATATATATATATATATATATATATATATATATATATATATATATAAAAAAAAAAATCAGGTAATTTAATTGTTAGGGCTTGGTATGCTGTCTAGAAGCACCACTCTTGGAGTCAAGCACGCTGAGTCTGTATTCTCCCACCCTTAAATAGAGTAACTACCACTGTTTCATTCAGTGTTGGCACTAGTGTGGGCCTCTTCATTACGGAATTGTTCTTTCTTTGCAAATTGCAAGTTCTACATACTTCCTCAAATAATACTTCAGTAAATTAATAGCCAGAATGTTAAGTAAACAAACCCTTGAACACAAAGCAAAAAATGTGATATGGTGTAGAAAAGGAAATAGCATGTGTGGCACACGTGTGCCAAATGAGTAGTGTTAGGAACCTGCAACTCCGTCACCATAAGACCCCTCACTTTTGGAGTCCCACAAGGATCAATATTCTCTCTGGTCTTATTCAACATCTACATGAAACCACTAGGTGATCTAATCAGATGATGCGAACTCAAGTGCCAGCAATATGCAGGGGACATACACCTCTACTTATCCTTTACCACATATGACCAAGCCACTGCCACATGGAGAAAGAACAGCTGGTTGAAGTTGAATATGAGCAAGATATAAGTGATGCTGGTGAGTAGAAGAAAGCATTTTGAAGAGTTTACAGCCATGGCACAGTCTCCTTTGGTTGAAGACACCGATCTATAATTGGTAAATTCAGTCCATAGTTTGGGAAGGCTCCTGGATTCCTCACTGATGCTAAGCTCTCCTGTAATTGCTTCTGTGGACAAAGCTTTCTATTATCTCTAATTAGCTAGGAGGCTCCGTCCCATCCTCAATAACATGACATGGTATTGGTTATTCATGCTTCCATCACTTCTCAGCTGGATTACAGCATTGTAGCATACCGGGGGATGAAGCCTTCAGTGCTTAAGAAACTCCTCCTCCTGCTACAGAACACTGCAGCATGGACTTCTCAGCAATACGGTCTACCAAGATCACATCAAACCTGTTTTCCACTCCCTGCACTGGCCTCCCCCTTAGGCTATCCAATCAAGTTTTAGGTCTCGGTCCTTATCTTCATTGTACTCAATGTCCTGGGTTTAGGATATCTAGCAAGATTACCTAAAGCTCTAGGATGAAGACCGTGGTCGGTAACTTTGCTCCTTTGGCACAGTGGCATTTTCTCCAATAAGGGTAAAGTGGGTCTGTGGGGGAGACAGACTTTTTGGGTGGGCTGGTCTGAGACTGAGGCGTGAACTCCCTTTGGTAACTGAGGACGAAAACATACCTCACCACCTTCCTCTCCAAGTACAAGGTGCATGTCTTTGAATTTTATGTTAAAATGAGGACCAAGCCAAACAGACCAAAAGCCAAGAGAATAGTGCAAACACTATTCTTTTCAAGTTCCAATACCTCCCCTCTCTGTGATACCTGACAACCTGTTCCTGTAGACCAAAGCAGATCAAACTGAGCACCAAGAAATGCCTTTAGACAATCATAACAGCAACAATGTTTTATTTCAGTTGACTTGGAAGAATGAGCCATAGGGACATTCTTGTCAGACACCCAATCTTTAAGTCTTGATCCCTGTGAACAAGTAATTCAGAAGCTTTTTTAACCTGCCTAGGAATGTTTATTTAAATAATTACCTACCAACATTGGGGTGGACTTGGGGAGGGGTATTTGAGTCATAACTAACAGTTATGTCATAGTGGCTTGAGATCCTTTGAAAAGGGCTATAGAAATGCAAAGTATTAATAATTGTTACTACTTAATAATAATAATATGGTTAAATTTGGAAGTCTTAGTGGCTACATCTGTGCCATGCTGATGGTTCTCTGATTTTGTTTAACTCCATTTTTTACACCATCAAGTTTCAGCCCTGCTTTGTAACTACTTTATCTGCCTTTACTGAAAACACAGAATCCAGAAGGAAATGTAAGTTTCAGATTGGCTAAGAAAATCTCTTTGACGTCTCATGATGACAGTAGTGATCTAAGTCTAGTCTTGTACCTGTTGTTTTGTTAATGGCCTGGTTAGATGTTAATTGGGACGTAGCTCTACCTCCATAAGGCCCAGAGAGTAATCTGTTAGGAAGGCTGTTGAGTGTCATCAGATTTTGCAAATGAAAGATTCAGGGCAGGCTGTTTTTTCTTTTGAGACCCCATGCTAGGCCATTTGGGCTCTGTAAGCATGTATTGCTAGGCAGCTCAAAAGGTCGCAAAGGTATTATACAGTGGAACATTACTATACAGATATAGCACCAGATGACGTGGGGCTTGAATGGTCCCTTTCTGTGGGAAACACTGATAATGACTTGAAAAACATGAGCAAAGCTGACAATAGCCTCAAGTGTTGTATTGTTAGAGAAACTGTAGACAGCTTTCATCATGCAAGTCTCTCAGTAATACTGCATGATAAGGAATGGGAGAAGAGAAACACTACTTCACTTGTATCTGTATTTCGTTTGCTCAGCGGTATTGCTTTTTCCTCTGTCAGAGCAAGATTGTATTTATTTATGGGTGTGTCTTTCCTCCTCCAAGCTATCACTGTTCTTGGAAAGATTTCTTAATATTTTCCAAGGGTATGTGTAATTTAGTTAAAGGTTCCCACCAGAATCTCTCAAAAGCTACCTGAAATGCAGGAGAGAGGGACCCAGGGAACTTAGAGAGTGATATACTGCACCTTCCACTAAAGAGTGATTCTTTGTGGGGATGTTGTAGCCTGAAATACACTATACCCAGTAGGACACAGTCCACATTACATTTGCACGGGATGCTGTTAAAAGCACTCTGGCGCCATTCTAAAGAAGGAACAGCTGTGGATACAAATGCCTTCTAGTTTATTATGCAAACTGAGGAGGTTAGGGAACAGAGGCAGGCTGATGTGGTTATGATGCTGGCAGATTGGACACTTGGCTTGTTTCTCAAATATAATTGAATCTGCCTTTCAAATGAAAGTACTTCATGCTGATTCATGTTATGATGAATCCAGAAGTGTGATCAAGTGCAGAGTTGGAGGCTGAAGTGCTGTATACAGAGGACATACATGGTCCAGGTGTCTTGGTGGATGATTAGTTGCCAGGGTTTTTGTTCTGGTTTTTGTTTGGCTTTGCAATAAAAATAAAGTCTTTTTAATTGTAAACTGAAAGGACAACTTTCATCTGGGATAAAGGGCTACAGTCCTCCATCAACGCTGCCTGATCTCTTGAGCAATATTTTTTTGGTTTAGTGTGAAACTAAACTAACAGTACTGACATCATTAAACCTTCACTGCTATTTTTTATTTTTCTCATTAAACAGTGACCTAGCATTATCAGCAAAATGTTGTTGATGATGATCTGGTTGGGAGTTGATGCTGCTTAAAACGGCATTAACTGTCACTGGGTTCCCTGAACGGTGCGGGGGAAGAGGGAGAAGAGCAGTAGCAGCCATCATTGCTCAAGGCGTTGCTCTTTTTATTAGTCCTATTAAAGTGAAGAAGGGGCCATATAGCAGAAGAGTGGCCCTTCCTCACCGCAGACCCTCTGCTATCACAGGAATGTACTCAATCCATTTTAATTAGGTAATAAATTGACAGGATCTGTGAGGTCGGGAAGCTGCGCTCACTGTCCCTCTCCACACACCACAAGTTCTCCAAGCTTCACATCTCATGTTGTTCCTCAGCCCCTCTGGCCACAGTGTAAATTCTCCATGGGAAGAGGCAAACTCGCCCATAGAAATCTAAATACATAGTGCCTGGATAGGAAAATATTGCATATCTTTATAATGTTTCAGACTCAGTGATGTATCACAAGGATTTGAGCTTTATGAGCTATTGAAATATGTTAAACAGATACTTTTGTTTGTGCACAAGGAAGGGAATTAGCCTTTCATGGCTTTGAGGCTGCTTTTTGCACCACGGGGGAGGGATCTTGTCAGGTTCCTAATGCTGTGCTTTCCTCTGCCCTTCCATTGGTTGGAATGAATTGGATCTCTATTTCTCAAACTGTGAGGTTGGCCTCCCGCAAGAGGAGGTTCAAACTCCTCCAGGAGGAGGATCAAGCATGTCAATGGAAAAATGGGGGTGGGGGGTGGGGGAGATAATATTTTTTTTGTCTTGCTTAATCGTTTTCACTGATGAAGTCTGCTGAAACAGAGCAGGCTAGCGCACATGCAATATGCAGGAATGGCTCTTTGCTTTCTGAGGTCATTGGGGAAATGAGCCAGCTAAAAAGCTGGAGAAGTTAACATTCTGCCCACATGTTTAGAATGAACAGCTAAACTTCATCATGTACCTCCTCCCTACACACATGAGCTTTGCAGTGATTTCTCCCATCCTTGCCTTTTTAAAAAAAAAAATATTTACCTTGGGGGAAATAGAATTTTTTCTTCTGTACCTTAGGGAATGGGTGCTGGGTACAGTGTTTGAATGAGAGATGATGAATTTAAACTAGAAAACACTTGACTTTCTCGTGTATTGCTGAAACCTGTTGGCTCCGGAAACCCTTAGTTAAGTCCAAAAGAAACAGCATCCCCCTCCAGAGAGGTTTAGCTTGCATCAGGCCAGGCTACTTTGCCTGTAGAATCATATCCAGCGATGTAATGAAAAAATGCGGAAGTGGTGTTCTTCAGACCTCACTCCTGATCAACACCAGTCCTGGACAAAGGACCTGAAGTGTTGTTTATACCCTGCATTCACCACTGTGCAGATGGAAAGCCAAAACGTTTAGCAGTACCCTAGTTTATTATACGCTCTTGACACTTTGTCCTTCCCCTCCCCCACATTGAGGAGGAGGGGCATATTGACTTTGGAAAGTATAAACTGCTGAAATACTTCCTCTCAAACTTTTGTAAGTTGTCGTGCCTCTTGATCTTATCCCTGCAAAGTGTATTCCTGTGAGAGTTCTTGACATTTTTTCAATAGCACAGGCAGTTTATTGAGGAAGGTTACAGCGTTTTTTAATTATCCAGCAATGCTGCATTGCAAATGTCTACAGCAACCTCTCTACTGTCAAGTGCTTGTTTGACATAGGAAAACAAACTCTCTGTTTTTCAGCAGAGAAGTTTTGTAGAAAACTTCACAAAAGGCACTAGTGATTCTTCTCGTCTTGAGATTTTTCACGTTTCTCCCAAGAATTATTAGCTGTAGGAGTTGGATCCGTATTTGCCTTATAAACAGATCTTTTATTAGTGCCCCCCACTAAATAAATACTTCAGAGTGGCCTTTCCTGACTAAGCTAGCTCACTGTCAGGCCTTACCACAACCGGGGTGATCCTGGTCATCAGCCTGCTCAAGACCTTCATCTAGTTGTTGTTATCTCTCTGGACTGAGTTGTCAGGCTCTCTGTCCTCAAGTATAAGCACCTTTCTTCACTCCAATCAGTCATTCCTCATCTTTTGAACCAATTTGTGGCCCGGGTGCAAATGAGCCCATGGGCCACCTGCACCCTCAGTCCCTACAGTTATTATTTTTATTTTATCTGTTCCCTTTATGGAACTTTCCATACTATCCTCCAGGTTATGTTAGCATGGATGCCAGTCTCTTCGGACGAGTCACCCCCTGGACTCCATCTTGGCTCAGGGGTTGATTCCCTAGGCATAGACAAAGTATCAATTCACTTGATGTTCAGGCAGGGGTGAAAGTAACTGAGGACACTTACCGGTATGGAGGGGGTGGCTCTGGCCTCTGGAAGGGACGGGATCTTGGGTGGAAGGGGCAGGGCTGGGGGTCAGCATCCCCCAGCCAGCCCTTGGCCCATGCTGATTTAAAGGGCCCGGAGCTCCGGACGCTGCTGCTGCGGTATCGTCCGGAGCCTTGGGCCCTTTTAAATCGCTGGCCCCAGGGCAGCTGCTCCCTTTGCCCCCACTGCCCATCAGCAGCTGGGGGGGCAAAAGGGGCAGGGATGTTAAAGCGCTGCAGGGTCCTTTGCCGCAGCAGTGCTTTAACGTTGCTGCGCTCTTCCCCCGTCGGCGGCCCCGCCACCTGGGGGGCGCAGCAACATTAAAGCGCTGCCACAGAAAAGGACCATCCTTAAAGCGCTGCCCCTTTTGCCTCCCCTGTTGGCGGCTCTGCCGGTACGGACCCTACTAGGTATGAGGGGAAGGGGCAGCAATGTTAAAGCACTGCCATGGCAGTGCTTTAAGGGTGGTCCGTTGCTGCCCCTTCCCCCCCCCCCCTCTGTTGGTGGCCCTGCCGGTACGGACCCTACCATCAGGGTTCCCAACAGGGGAGCAAAAGGGGCAGGGACATTAAAGCACTGCCGCGGCAGTGCTTTCATGTGGGCTGGGTATGGGCCGGGGTGGGTTCTTACCGGTACGGAGTACCGGCCCGTACCGGCTCACTTTCACCCCTGTGCTCAGGTCTCCTCCTTAGCTTTCCCCATGTGAGAGGCCCTGCTCTTTCAAAACCACATCTTGGGCCACTACAACAACCAGTCTGTGATCACATATGTCATTTGACAGAAATGAACTTACAGTCCTCTCCCTCTTTCAGACTCTCTTTGCTTGGACAGAAATGCCACCTTTCGTGATTCTGGGCACTCTGAATTCAAGGAAAAGCAACACCATTGCAGATTTGTTCTGCTGACTCCTGGCTAATGGAACTATATTTCCCTGATGCAGGTTTAAGCATATTTATTGTAACGAGTACCCGTGATAAAATGGTTTTCTCCATAGAGACCATTTGATACTAATTCTGGTATCTGTCCAGTATTCTCAGTTATTGGAAGAACACTGTACCTTTGTCAGTTATGCAGAATTGGTATCAAATTGTGTTAAGAAGCTGTATATTTTTTTCCTCCCTACGCTCTATAGTAAGATGTTCTATTGCTTCATAACAGGAAAGGAAAAGTAGAAGAAAATAGGAGGACAAGAGGTCCTTGAAGTGTTCACCAGCAGCATTAAGGGAAAGTTGTAACAAATTTGTACTGATAGTTGTAACAAAATGACAGTATATAAAAAAAAATGCTAGACATTTTAGAGGAGAAGATATTACTGGGTAGAGTTATTGGCTAGGCTTGGCAGAAGGTAGAAATGAGGGAATGGGTTTAGATGGTTTCATGTGTGCTTTCTGGTACAAAATTTCCTATCCATTGGACGTATGCCTTTGGAGGAACAGTTAAGGCATTTACAGGAGTGCAAGAATAGCATCATTGTTCATCCAACAAGAATAGAAAGGCCCACAAAATATGTAGCAAAAATAAAGGATGTGGGGAAAATATTCTGGTTTAATCATTGGGCTGACTCAGCAACCTGACTGCGTATTGAAAAAGTCTATACCTGTGAGTGTTAGGTAACTTAACACATGGCCACTTGGCTATGATAGTGAGAATTTCGATCCTGAATAACAGGTTTTAGAGAAGTGAATCACAATAATATTCCCATTTTAATGTACTATAACAAATAATATTTTTGGATGAGAATCAAAATACCAGTTTTTCCAAAGAACAGAGTTGGGAACATTGTCTCTAAAATTAGGTGTTCACAGTATTATTAGGAAGGCTTTACAGATCTGTTTTTAATGTTGGCTCCCTATTTTAAAATTGAAATGGATACTTATATTTTAAACTGGGTTAGCAATGCTGTATTTTAGCTTTTTCTGTTAAATTAACTGATTTTGTTTTTATAATCAATGGTAAATGTTTCTGGCCTCCGGTGGTGGCAAGTGGGTTTCCTTTTCTGGCCTTAATTTAACATTTAAAAAAAAATCCCAATATTCTCTTTCATCTGTTCTTACACCACATTTGTAAGAATTTATTGTCAAATGAAAATCTATGAATTATAATTAATCTCTTTGATAGTTATCTCCTTAGATGAAAACTATTCACATTGATACCTCTATCTGTACTATTCTTTTTTCAGAGTCTGACCCATATTTGGGTCCTTTTATAGTTGAATTTCTTTTCATGGGCATTTGTTCCTGATGTCTGTGTCAGAGATTGGAGAGGAGTGCTTACTTAAAAACATTCTGGGCAGACCTCCAAACTGAAAGGGAGGGTCATACAGTACCCCTAGTGTGATAAGATGCACTTCAGATGTAGTGTTTGCATAAATAAGGACACATTTGAGTAGTATATAAATCGGGATTTTAGAACCTTGCTGAATTGCAACACTTGTAACTGTGGCAGTAATAGAAGCTAGGGATGTAAAATATTAACCCGTTAACCGATAAGTATTAGTCTTACCGCTAACCATCCCTCGTTTGCTCACCTCCTTCTGGGTGACGATCGGCTGGTAGAGGTCCTTGCTCGGGGCTGAGGCCTGCGCACGGGTCTCGAACAGGTTCTCCTGAAGCGAAGATGCCATTTTGGGATGCTGGCAAGAGGTGACTTTGGCAACCAGGAAGGGGTAGGTATCACGAGAGGTCACTGGAACCCCAGCCCGCTCTTAAAAGGGCCAGGTCGATATTAACGCTCTAGCCCAGCAGGGTCTTTGCCCCAGCAGCGAAGAGAGTACTGTACACCCCTTAGTTAGTAAAAACAGTCCCTCCAGCCCCGCTGACCTGAGGGGAAATACTTGCACGGACCCAGGGGTTTTGACCCCGGTGGAAGGATACCGCTCACTAGGCAAAGAAGTAAGCAGAACGAGCAAACCGCCGGTCCGGGGGCTTCGCGGGGGGAATCCAACTAGGCAGGGGGAACACATGGGGGCGGGCAGGGGCTGCAGGCCCTGTCGGGAGTGTGGGGGTAAAGTAGTCCGCGGCCTCCTTTTGTGCCACTGGAAGGGGTTTGGCTGTGGAGGCGGCCGTCACACTGGTTGGTGCTGCGGCTTAAGCTGATAATTGAAGGGAAGGAAAGCTGCTGCTCGGGTGGCACGGCGCATTTGAGGAGGCTGCATCGGGACAAAGTAGGTACCTGGGCCCCCTCTCCCTTTTCCTGGGTACTGAGGATGCGAGGGGGGTGGTAGGCCCCAGGCTCCATGATAGAGGCTCAGTTACATGAGCTAAGGTGAGGTATTTCTAAGTTAATCATAACTATTATGTAGTAGTTGTTTCCTGTAGAATGGCCTAGGCACTGCACAAACATTCAGGCAGGTGTGCCCAGAAGAGCGTGCATTCTTAATTTATTGGCAATCTCAGTAGATACCTAGAAGGGGTCCTTCCACACAAGAATTGAGGCAGGTTGACAGAACAGGGTGGGAAAGTTCTTCACTGCTGACATCTTGGAGCAGATAAACGGACCTCCTTCACCAGCACTAAATACTGAATGAACATGATGATATTACATGTAAAAACCTGTGAATGCAACATTGTGATTGAGATTTTTGAATGTAAAAAAATAAAGGAGTCTATGAAACGTAACTCAGTCTTCTTGCAAATTTGTAGTATGTTAAATATTGTATATTATCATACTTTAAAATCTCAGCATGTGCTAAAATTGGGGTTTGAGCTAATACTTTCTTATACTTAGCATAGTAGAGACCTATAATAAGTTGTATGCTTCCTTGGCCAATGTTGACTTTTGAATAGTGCTAGCAATCCCTGCCCCAAAGAACCTACAGTCTAAATACATACAAGTTCTGGCTGTTATTAGGGGACCCATAACACTATGAATTTCCTTTCATTCCATGAATCAATTATTCTTTAATCATGGCACCTGTCTCTTCCTTTCTGTATTTCCTTATTATCAACTTGGCTTATTTTTTTTACTTATAATTTCTTCCTCTTCTGTTTTTTCCGGGAAAGAGTTTGAGTTGGTCCATAACTTTGGCATTTCTGTACGTAAAATCTTGACCATACCATTAAAATAATGTATTGTTTACCATTTAATTTAAACTATTTCATTTCCTTATTGCCAAGACATTTATTGCAACATGAGATGGAAACATACAAGCACAGATATTTGTGTGCACACATATCCAAAACTCCATAACTGTACTTTATTGAAAGGAACTTACTCTGGAAACGTATTTATTGCAGCATATGGTGCAAATTAAATGCATTTTCACACATATATGTAATCAGCCTTTGAAACAATGTGCAGAGTACAAGACAGTTTGACCTGCACACCTCAGTACCTTATGTTGTTAAAATGAATGGAAAGTTACACCCTGAATGTGCCTGAAATACTAAGAAGTTTATTCTTTCTAAACCAGATTTCTTCATATTTGTCAAAGGCATTTGGCTGCAATAAGCATTAAGTGTGTTGTGGGGAATTTGAAGTGTCAAAACGAAGCTGTTCTAATGATTAATAATTTGAATATTTTGCACTTTGCAGTGCATTTCATCTTAGGATCTCAAAACTTTTAAACACTGAATTCAGCCTTATAGTCCACTCTGATGTAGAGAAGTATAATTAACTCCACTTCATATATGAGGAAAATGAAGTCAAAGAAACTAGGTCACTTCTTTGAGGGGTTAAAAGGAGAAAAATCACAATTTTTAGAGAGGGGGAGACAAAGAGAGGGAGAGAGAGAGAGACTCTTTTTTTCATGCTCTTACATTTCCAAAAAGCCCAGCTAAATGTTACCATACTTAATACACACACATGATCATTCTTTCTCTCTCTCTTGTCCTTAGAACAATCATCGGTAATTTTCAACCCAAAGGATATCTTAGTCAGAAAGTTAGAAATGCCGGGGGAGGAAAGGGCAGTGGTGTCTACAATGAAAGTGCCTGCTCAACCATAACTCTGTCTTCATTACAATATCATAAGTAGTGTTTTTATTCCAAGAATGAAAAGTAAATTACATAGAAGTAATAATCAAAATCACAGTACATGTCATTAAAACTTTCTAGGAGAAAATTCCTGAAAGCTGAAGTTTACAAATTATAAAGTCATTGAGAAAGATCTGAAGAATAGGTTGTTAGCATAACAATATTGCTGTTAAACTAAGAAGTAGATATAGAAGTGATGAGGTTTACAAATTTTTTAAGCCAGTTTGTGAATATAGGAGCTAGTGACGAAGGGCTAATTTCTGCAATTAGTCAAATACCTATAATTCAATTGAATCAAGTAAGCAGAAGCAGTATTTGTTTAAGTGAAAAATAATTTGGGCAAAAAAATTGTTTTGGTATAATTTAACTAGACATGTATTCTGACCCCAGATCTCTATGCATAACTCTTGTGGCTAAATGATGACTGTGTCCAATTGAGACCTCTTTTCAAATATTTATGGAACTAGAAGTCAACGTAGGGTTTAACTCTCTGAAGCCATATAATACATATAAATAAATTACACACCAAAATCTGCATTAAACGAATATTATTAAGGTTATAAAGTCAAGCACTGAAAAGTTAGGAAATTCCAGAATTAAGATTGCCCATGCAATCTTAATTAAGTCCCCTTGTTTATATGTATTATGATAGTCTTTAATTATATGATCACATACCGTTTTTTCCACAGGGAAATGTTGTGTTTTTAACATAATTGTTCTGTGAATAATTTCCTAGGTTTTCTAATAAGCAAAATGGAAAAATAGAAATCGCATCATATGGCATCCTGTGAACATCCACATGATGGGCCATCATAAGGCTGGAATCTTCAGGTCTACCACAGCGATCTGTCATTTGAACTAATGACGTAACTAACAGCAGTAGTAGGTTGTCATCCCTCTGTGTGGACCAGTACTACAGGGGGATAAAAGACCCCTTTGCCAGTGGGTTTCACAGATATTTGCTTACAGCAGAAGAATGATGCTAGATGCTATATAAACACACAACAAAAAGACTAACCTTTGCACAGAGACTTAGCATGAAATCTGGAATTAGAACATCAGGCTTCATTTTCCTGGATGTGCTACTAATTCATTGTGACATTGGCCAAGTAATTTAACCTCTCTGCCTCAGTTTCCCCAATTGTAAAATGAGGTAAGGATATTTATCCACCTTTGAAAATTATTTTCAGATTTATGGTTGAAAGGTTCTATGGGTGTAAGCCCTAAGCATTCCTGTTTGTGAATAAAAGGCCAACTTTTTAAAGCATGGAGTTAGGATGCAATTAGAATACCAACCTGAATTAAAAAAGAGATGGTGGTCTGTCTCCAGCGTCCACACCCTTTTCCAGAACATTAAGATCTAGCCAACACTTTCCAAATCATTTTAATAGTGAACATAACTCCAGAGGGAAAGTGATGGCCTTTAAGGGAAAACAAATCCTAGCTAGAACTGGCCCAGCAGTGTGGAAATCATGGCGTCCCCAGTCCCAGGCAGTTCACATAGCAGGGGAACCACAGACTCTGGGAACCTGGGAACTGTGAAATTGACATTCTTATCAGTTTCATCATTGCGAACAGGTGTCAGGATCATAGGTCAGAATGAAACCAAATTTCAAAATAGCAAAATTTCCCACAAACCGGAAATCCCACATTTCGGCCAGCTCTGATCTTAGCCGTTGTGGTATTTAATCCAATCCTTGTTTGATGATTTTCCCCATGTTTGTGTTCTGTGTAATAAAATTCAGAACTGCACATTCTGAACTCCTCAAAACCTATGCATGCTTCTGTCTGTGTTTCTTTCAGTTTGTTGCAGCCACAAATTATAAATGCCCTTTCCACTGAGTGATATGTAGCAGTATAAAAACTTTTGAATCATAAAACCAGGATAGTATTTGTTTTGGAGAGTCTCCAATGAGGGTATTGCACACTGTACCATACTTCTTTGGGGATGCTACCTACAACATTTAAGGCTAGTCTTCCTGTCATTTGGCTATTGTGGTTACTGCGAGAAAAAGATCTTGTGGCTGAAGCTGCAGTTACTACATTTTAAAGGGTTCATTTTAAAGCTGTGCCTTTTAAATTGGAATATTGGCAAGGGTGTAAGAAACCTAGCTAAAGTTACAAATCTGTTGGTTCTGCAGCAGAAGTTCTTCAGAAGACCTTCTGAATAGATATGTTTTACTTGTGCACCTGAGTAGCAGGAAGATGGCACAGGAGGACATCGGGGGTCCAGTGATACCGTTAGTGCAGCACACACAACTTAATTTGATTTCGGTAACTTTATGCATTGAAAGTCATTTCTGCTGTGCATTCTGACTTGCTATGTATTTTATATATTTGAAACTTTGTGTATGTATGTAAATCAACCAGTTACATGACTCCATAATTTCACATGAATATCACCACCACATATATAGTGTCAATGTGTGTGCACAGAATGTATTTGAAGGTGCATATCTGAACTGGTTCTTCTGGTTAGTTATTTAACCTTTTCACTGTAAGGGTTAAAAACTTTGAGTAAACTCTAGCATACAGTTCCCAGGGGTCTATTTTTAGTTTCTCGTATGGGAACAATGTCAAAAAATAGTCTGGCACTTGTGACTTTGGATTTAGTGCACATAATGTTTATGAGTTGGTTGACACTGCGTACATGTACCACAGTGCTTACATTAATGCATGTAATACATTTCCTTGTGCATTCATTAACCAGGTTCCAGGACATAGCCAGTGTTGTCACAGTATTCACAATACCAGTCTGAAGTTTCTGCTACAATCTGTTCTGATTCTAATGTAGTATTTGCAGTCTTCCTTATGGCTTACTGGTCTGAAAGAGGTTTTGGGTCTGTGCTCCTCCAATGAGGGACTTAATGAATTGATAAGCATATTTTAGGGCTCACCCAGCTTGGTTCCTTCCTTGACCAATAACTGGCCTTCCACAGACCCACCTCAGAGCTCTCTAATTTTCCTTTTCGGCCAGGTCTGCAACCCAGTTCACTTTAAATCTTGACTTCTTTCTGTTCTACAGAGGAGGATAAAGTTCAGCTGAATCTTGTGTGTGGTTTGGTGGAACTTGTGAAAATGTCGTATATAGACCATGAAAAATACTTCCCCTTCCATCTAGTATATAAAATTCACAACCATCCATTTTAATTAAATTTCCAAAAAAAACAGTGATTGGGAATTATGTCTGTCTATCCTCTTCCATTTTGTTTCAGTGCCATTATGTCCACTGAGGGTCAGTTGTTGGTTTAAGACGATGGGTAGGGTTAGTCTTTCTGATTAAATATGGTGTCTCACACTCTACCTAGAACAAAATAAATCCAACTTCTACAAATAACACAGCTTGAGAGAGGCCAAAATTACATTGCACTCCATCTGTCTTGGCCAGCAAAACAGCCCCATGGACCATTGGAACAAATAGCCTTTGGGGTCTGCTCAGAATTTGGACGGTTAAAAACAAACAAATAAATTCAGGCTTTAGTCTGGTCATGCCTCCAGCGTTGTGTTACTTAGGAAGTGTAGCTCAGGAATGGGGCCAAGGCTTCACAGAAATCAGTTGTATACTAATGTAATGACATCACTCTCATGCTCTGCTCTGCTCTGGAGAAATTCACGTGCACACTCTCTTCTCCAGGCCTTGTAATAGAGGTGTTTTACCAGTAACACAGCAGCAGAGCTCTGTTTTGGGAGCCAGACTGATGAAATCTCTGCTCTTAAATATCCATACATTGGGCAACGGCAGAGAAACTCTGTGCAGACTAGAGATATGTGCCTTAGAGTTGACAGAGTGGCAGCATGCTGCTGTGTTCATTGGCCTGAGAATGGGAAGGAGCCTGGGAGAAAGAAGAAGGATGGGGGATAAAAAGGGTTCAGAGGACCAGGCATGGTGCTGGGGTGGAGTTTAGGAGACCAGATGAGCATACAGGAGTGCAGTGCTGCCAACCCCCAGTGTTCAGAAATCATGAGACAGGTTCTGAAAAACGGTGAGATTGGTTTAAAGATTTAAAAATAATTGATTTTGGGTTCTCTATTTGCCTTCTTGTTTTCGAGCTTGTAGGGTTTACACTTTCAAACTTTGCTCCCCAAGCTTTGGTGCTACAAAGTTGCTTTTTTCCAAAAATAAAAACGGAGATTCTCTCGTAATCACTTGACTGCACAAGCTGGATCTTTTTAAAAAAAAAAAAAAAAAAAATATTGAGAGACTTGTGTTTAAAATTTCAGGTGGCATCAATAGAAGTGTTGCATGGGACCATGTGAGAGACAGACTGGGACAAAGAAAAGTGAAGGTTTTTTTTTATTCACATAAAAAACTTCAGTTGCTCAAAACTTTCATGAGCCAAATCTCTAAGTGCTTAAGGTTTTCATTGTGGCTACTTGCCTCCTTTTCTCTCCTGCCATCTTCCATTACACTGATGCTAAAATTTACAACATGCAACCCAGTAGGCTTTCTAAGGCTCTGACTACACTAGAGAGTTTACAGCGGCACAGCCATACTGATGCAGCTGTGCTGCTGTAAGATCTCTTGTGTAGCTGCTCTATGCTGACAGGAGAGAGCTCTCCTGTCGACATAATTAAACCACCTCCAACGAGCGCTGGTAGCTATGTTGGCCGGAGAAGCTTTCCCACCAACATAGTGCTGTCCACACTGGTGCTTCTGTCGGTGTAACTTATGTCACTCAGGGGAGTATTTTTTTTCCACACCCTTGAGTGACATAAGTTATACCGACATTAGGCTACGTCTACACTATCACTTAAGTCTGATGCAATTTGATGGACATTGGCGCCTATGCTCCCACATGATCTGAACCTTTGGCACTCATTTAAATAAGGAAAGACCAGCTATCATCCCAACACCCTTCCCCCCAAACAAACAGACAAAAAGGCCCAATATTGCGTAAAAGAACTGGGGGTTGAAAGTTTTTCAATGGAATCCAACTAGCACCATGCCAAATTGCATTTCCTCTACAGGAATTCTATACTTCAGAGGAAAAAAACCCCTGAAACATTTACAAGTTTCAAAATGAATGGTTAAGGAATCCCGCTAGTTTCCCACCGTTATCATCATAACACTCATTGGGACTGTATGTAGTAGTTATTTCTGTCTCTATTGCATGGATTCATTACAACAGCTCGCAATTTAATGTGTAGAGCTTGTAAATTCAGAGATCCCTTAATCTAGTGATTGCAATTAAGTCAAAAGGATGTTCTGCAGCAGGCTTCTACCTTCTTCTCCTCCTTCCTCTCACCTCAGTCATTCTATATTTAAAAAAAGAAATCCCAAACATATTGCTACATGGAGGGGATGTATAGGTAAATCTATCCACAACTCCTAATGCACTCTTATTCCTCTAAAAAATTTTTCTGTCTCGGCTGCTCCTTCATCGTTGTCCCCCAGATTCCTGTACTAAAACAATATACTGTATATACTCGTTCGTAAGCCGAATATTTTTGATAAAAGAGTGACGCATCAAAGAGCAGGGGTCGGCTTATAAACAGGTCTACACCAAAATTTGATGATTTTAAACTCTATGGAATCATTTAATTGAATATCTAATACATTGTCGTTTTGTTTATCTGGAGCATCTGCAGGCACGGAGCCCCTCAGCTCCCAGTGGCAGCAGTTCACCATTCCCAGCCACTTCCCGCAACTCCCCATTGGCTGGGAACGGCGAACCACAGCCACAGGGAGCTGAGGGGTTCCATGCCTGCAGATGCTCCAAGTAAACAAAACGTCCTGACCTGCCAGCGGCTTACCCTAATGGGCCGGGAGCCAAAGTTTGCCAACCCTAGAGTTGGCTTATGAAAGGGTCATACAGTTTTTGCTATTTTTACCTAGCCATCTTGGGGGGGTCGGCTTGTAAACGAATGGGCTAAGGAACGCGTATATTTTGGAAGCCGCTTTTCCCACCAATTAGCTCATATTGATCAAAATCAATAAACAAGCTAGGACGGTGCATTAAGAATCTGTAATCAGTGAGCCTGAGCAACTGTGCTACTTTTACCAAAACTGTTTTCACAGGACTACGTGTTTCTTTTCAAAAACTCACGGAGCTGCTTGTACTCTCTGTTTAATATGCTCAGTATGTATATCATTTGCATTCTGTAGACAGTGCCTGATGGGTTGCCAACTTTCTAATTGCACAAAACTGAATACCTATTGCCCCACCCCTTCTCTGAAGCCCCATCCCAGCTCACTCCATCCCCCCTCCCTCCGTCGTTCGCTCTCCCCCACCCTCACTCACTTTCCCTGGGCTGTGGCAGGGAGTTGGGGTGCGGGCTCCGGAGTGGGGCAGAAATGTGTGGTTCAGGGTGCAGGCAGGGGGTTGGGGTGTGGGAGAGGGTTCCAGCTGGGGGTGCAGGCTCTCGGGTGGGGCCAGAAATATGTGATTCAGGGTACAGGAGGGGGCCACGGGAAGGGGGTTGGGGTGCAGGAGAGGTCTTAAGCTGGGGGTGCAAACTCTCCAGTGGGGCTGAGGATGCGGGGTTTGGAGTGCAGGAGGGGGCTCAGGGCTAGGGCAGAGGGTTGGGGTGCAGGAGAGAGTGCAGGGTGCAGGCTCTGGGAGGGAGTTTGGGTGCAGGAGGGGCTCAGGGCTGGGGTAGGGAGTTGGGGAGTGGGAGGGAGTTTGGGGTGTGAGCTCTGGCTGGGCAGCGCTTACCTCAAGTGGCTTCCAGCAACGGCTGGCATGTCTGGCTCCTAGGTTGAGAGGCCAGGGTGCTCTGATTGTTGCCCATGGCCGCAGGCACTGCCCCCGCAGCTTCCATTGGCCGCAGTTCCTGGCCAATGGGAGCTGCAGAGCTTACGCTTGGGATGGGGGCGGCACACAAGGTTTCTGTGGCCGCCCCTACACCTAGGAGCCGAGCATGCCGGCCTCTTCCGGGAGCCAGGGCAGGCAGGGTGCCTGCCTTAGCCTGCTTGCGCCCCCAACCGGACTTTTAACGGCCCCGTCAGCGGTGCTGCCCAGAGCCACCAGGGAGGGTCCCTTTTCAACTGCGCATTCTGGTCGAAAACCGGATGCCTGGCAACCCAATACCTGATGTTTTCTTGCATAATTACAAAACACTTATCCTTCAAAAACTAGGGGGTGACCAGATATTTTCATGGATTTATTCTGAATTATGAAGTGGAGGACAATATTCTTAGAAACATTTTCAACAGTTTTTTCATATCAATAGCCACATTTTTTTTCTCCTCTTCCCCCAACGTAATGTGCGCGCTCTCTCTCTCTCTCTCTCCCCTAGCTTTTAGGGTTAATGGTGAGGCAAGGAAATAGCAAAGCTTTGAGTCCGATGCACAGTTTCCTTTTCTGTTCTCCCTCCCGCCACACATCCCCCTTCATCCAACCTACATTTCTTGGCTCCATTCAGCTATTAGTCTGTTCGAGTTGTGACGTAAATGGCTCACAGCAAGTGACCCCCGTGGCAAACCTGTAAAACATTATACAGCATGAATAAGAACTTTCTTATTAGATCTGCAGCTGGCTAGATGCAGACATGGCAGTGAGGATGTTTTGAAAGAAAGGCATGGCTTGACAAAGAACCCAGTCTCTTGAATAAAGGTTTATACTGGCACTTCACTGTGTTTATAATACCATATGCCAGGGGCAAGGCTTCTTTTTTTATCATATTGTTATTTAACTTTTTATACCTAATCAGCTCTTATATTGAGGTGACTGAAAAGGGGAAACTATTTTTTCCCCCTTGGGTTTCTCAGACTCAGGCTATCCTGCTGTAAGTTCATGAGGCTTTTGAGGCCTAGATTCAAATCTCTTTCATATCTAAAGCAAAGTACGTTTGTCAGGACCAACTGTGTCTATTACAGGCAGGCTTTTCTTTATATTTCAGAACTTTTTGCAGAACAGACCCAGTGTGACTGGATTTTTGTGTGTTGATATTGGAGAGATTTTTTTAGGTTGTTTGCTTGTTGTAACTGGACTCACATAGGCTGCAGATGTTGTCATAGAGAGCTAGTACATATACCATACTTGAAAAACCTACCTTTTTCCTCCCACCCCCATTCTACAGCATTATGTAAGCCAATGATAGTTAATCCATGATTTTCCGTTGTTCTTCTCTGGTTTGTGCCAAGGTTCTGCGTGACCACAACGTGGATCTTCTGCTAGGACAAAAACTATCACTGTCAGACTCTCCCTTCCTCTGACACTCAAACTGGTGGAGTAAATACGTATTTGCACTGGTAGCCAACTGAGAAAACAGAAACATTTGGCTCACAGTGTAACATTTTATTTAGTTGTTTTGAGGAATGTGTTAACTATAACTTGTTAAATAAAGCCCCATCCTGTGTGGCACTCGGCACCTTGCAGTGTCAGGTCCTTATATCTTATGAAATGGGGTTTTGTATTCTAAATATGTTCAGTCATTTTTGTAGTTCTTTGTAACTCCGTCCAATGACAAAGCGGCTCTTTGGTTGCTGACGGCTGAGTTGCTAGTGCTGTAAATTGTGGCCTCTGAGGGCTGTTAAACTGCTCAGCTCCAGCACCACAGCACAGTCAGTTCAGCACAAGACTCTAGCACTAGAGTTTTCTTGGAAACACACTTTCAGTCAGAGGGAACTGGAAAAAAAAATGTTCACAGAGTAAGAGTGATGCTAGTAGAAACAAAAGCTGGCAAGAGCTGAGTAGGAATCTGAGCTAATTCTTTTGTTTTCTTTTAATGATTCAATAAAAGGGTATAAATTATCTGGAAACAAATTTGCTTCCCTGTCCCAACCTTCCCCTACAGTTCAGGGTTATAATCATGGCACCATGGTTAGAACTGCAGCCAGGCTTCCATTATATATGCTATTTTTCCTTACACAAAATAACTCCTTTCAGGCCATAGGAGAATTTCTTTGGAAAGTTAAAGGAAAATTGTCCAGTCATTTCTGACTTGATCTTTGAGTTCATCTGCCTACACTTTGACAAATGGACTGGAAAGTTGCCTTGTTGCTTTACAACATTTTAAAGTTCCTCTGTATCTGATGATAAAATTGCTGTTATTACTATTATTATTTACTACTAATTTCAAATCGTATTAAATCACAGGAGATCTTTTCACCGCTTACATGCAGGACACTTTTAATCCTCCTCCATTAATATTAAAGAGTTGGACTCCCTTTATAAAGGTAGGAAAATTCAGAGTAAAACTAGGAGTGCATTGGCTTCCAAATAACAGGTGATATATGACATATCCTATGAGGCGCACAACCTCTACACAATGAAACCCCTGAATGTTAGGATAACTTTTAAACCAAAACTTTTCTGTATCTGACAGACTGAGAAGCTGTTATGGTTATCATGTTAGTTTGTAGTTATCAGGCCCTTGAGAGAGGCATAATCTAAAGGTGTTAGCCAAAGACTAGGAACAAGGAATTCACAAATTATTTCTAGCCTTGACACTACTAGCTCTGTGGACTAAGGAAAGACTTAGTAGCCCCATTTTCCAGATGAGGAAACAATTTACTCATCTACCTCGCTGGGGCTTTCTGAGGACTTAGGCACCTAACGCCTTTGAAAATTTACCCCTTAATGTTTGTCAAATATATTTATCAGAGGGGTAGCTGTGTTAGTCTGAATCTGTAAAAAGCAACAGAGGGTCCTGTGGCACCTTTAAGACTAACAGAAGTATTGGGAGCATAAGCTTTCGTGGGTAAGAACCTCACTTCTTCAGATGCAAGTAATGGAAATCTCCAGAGGCAGGTATAAATCAGTATGGAGATAACGAAGTTAGTTCAATCAGGGAGGGTGAGGTCCTCTGCTAGCAGTTGAGGTGTGAACACCAAGGGAGGAGAAACTGCTTCTGTAGTTGGATAGCCATTCACAGTCTTTGTTTAATCCTGATCTGATGGTGTCAAATTTGCAAATGAACTGGAGCTCAGCAGTTTCTCTTTGGAGTCTGGTCCTGAAGTTTTTTTGCTGTAAGATGCCTACCTTTACATCTGCTATTGTGTGGCCAGGGAGGCTGAAGTGTTCTCCTACAGGTTTTTGTATATTGCCAGTCCTGATATCTGACTTGTGTCCATTTATCCTCTTGCGTAGTGACTGTCCAGTTTGGCCAATGTACATAGCAGAGAGGCATTGCTGGCATATGATGGCATATATAACATTGGTGGACGTGCAGGTGAATGAGCTGGTGATGTTGTAGCTGATCTGGTTAGGTCCTGTGATGATGTTGCTGGTGTAGATATGTGGGCAGAGTTGGCACAGGAATGGCAATATACAAAAACCTGTAGGAGAACACTTCAACCTCCCTGTAATCCCCAGAAATAGTTTGAGAATCTGGGCTTTAATTCCAGTTCCTTCTTAATAAAGGATGCGCAGAAGTAGACTGCCTTAATAAAGGATGGGCAAAATCCAGCATGCTGTGCTACAAATATGCTTCCTTCTTAGTGAATCTACTCTCCCTCCCCGCCACACACTCCCAACACCACACACATCCAACCCAGTGACCCCAGCCTCCATCTTGTATCCAAACAGAAATACAGTCCATTTGCCAGACAAGCCGCCTCCTCTATCTGGCAATCTTCCTGTATATTTGCCTAGTTTTGCACAATCACTGAGCCCAATCACGCAAAAAAAAAATGCATGTAATTTACTAGACAAGGAGGGGTTTCTTTGAGAATCATGAGTACACAGGGTCAGTCCATCTCAGCCATGTGAGCTACACAGGGCATGTTTGGCTCAAAGTCAATTATAAAAGCAATGTTAAAATTCTTTCTGCTGATATCTGTACAAGTGAGATTCCTTCCTGGCATGAAATCCTAGACCTATGACTCCCCCACACAGCAAAATAAAAACAGCAATCTGCTTGCCATGTTCTTTGTACATTTTTGGGCCATCTCCCCCGGTCCCCTCCAAGAAAGTTGACATCCTACTCCCAACTACCTCCTCCTAGAAAATTAACTTAGATGACCATCAAAATTAAAGACCTTTTCTGGAATTTTGCTTCTATGTTCTGCTTCATCCCAGCTGGGAAGGACTGAGAATGATCCTTTAGGATTTGGGTCCCAGTGCAGAAGTGAATCAGTGGGCAGCAGGGAGCCTGGCACATTCCTGGCCAGCCACCTGCTGCCACGATAGAGACTCACCAGGAGGAGGATGTGTGTCCACACACTCCAACTTCTGAAGAAAGAAGGAACAGGCAGGCATCATTCGACTCTATCACTGGTGCATGGCATACACTTGGAAGCTATCTGTGACTGTAAAAGGTGTTTGAGTCTGGGTGCAGTGCAGTTTCAATTCACCTCACCAGTCCAGCCTGCTTTCCAACTTACATTACCTCTCAGCTTATTGAGTTTTCTTACACAAGAACAAATTTTGGAGGGTTCCAAGATACTCTGCATGTCCCAAAATTCTAGCAAATGGTTAGTGCATGTTTCTGCAGGTATAGAGCATATTGTATTCATTGCTTTGAAAACCAGATTGCTGTTCTCATTCTGTCCACTGCTCTCCAACATTTGCACCTCCATACTGTGACCCTGAAGCTGGTCATTTTGCCCTTGTGTCTCTGCAAGCCAGTCTTCACTATTCTATGCAGGATAGGCCATTTTTGCTATTTATGCTAGGTAACTTGCTTCCCAAACCTTAGATTGTATGGACAATGGAAGTTCTGTTTCACAAAGGATTTCGAGATCTCCAGATTTGACCTAATTCCAAATTTGAACAGACCCCCCAAATTTCCGAATTCTTCACAAAAGGGACTTCTGGGGGGGAATCATTTCAGATGAATCAAAACATTTCATTTTGACAAAATTGAAATGTTTCAATTTCACTTTTTGAAAATTTGTACTATATTTTAATATACAATATGATACAAAATAATATTAAGTCATTTCAAAACACAAAATTGAAATAGGCTGTTTTGGCATTATTGGAATTTTTTCCCCGTTTTCTTTTAAAACAAAATTCTAGTGCAATTGACTCCGTTTTACAAAATATTTTGATTTCAACAGACCTGCATGTTCCAATGGAACATGGTTCCATCAAAGTTTCTCCAACCAGCTCTGCCTCATGTTTTCTGCAGGCAAGGTGTTGGCTGCTTTCACTACCTTTGCTCTTTGCACACTGGGTATGAGGGAGCAGTCTGTTTCTCTCTCAGTTGTTCTATATTGGCCTGATAGTGTATTTGGTAAGAAGAGCACCCTAACTGCTAATCAAAATCTCATTTCATTTCTCATGGCAAACCCCCATGCTACTTGGCAACTAAAGCTAGACATAAGATTACTATATTTTCTGCGTAATACATTTTATTGCGCTCTCTCTCTCTCTCTCTCTCTCTCTCATATACACATGAAACACAGACCCATTGTTGCATCACGAGGCCTGCAGTAGATTGGGGGGATTTTTCCACCGTAATCTGTACAATTACAGAAGCAGATATTTGAAAAGTGGAAAAGCTATTGGGCAAGTTACACGTGCTTTCTGACCTTTGTGACTCTCACATTGCATGTAGTCTTCTCAAGTAGCTACTGAGATAATTTGGCCCCAGAGATAAAGAGTTTGCTAAAAATAACTCTCTCTTACTTTTGGTCTTTCGTTGTGTTGAGGGGTCTGTTTGTTTGTTTTTAGTTTTACCATACCTACCAGTCTGGTGATAAAATTCAGGACTGAGGTTATCCCATTAAATACTAGCCAGCACGGTCTGGCTTTACCCCCAAGGGATTGTCGACTCCAAGCATTCAGCAATTATAAGTCAGGATCCCCAAAATTGCGAAATTGGCTTAAAAATCATGAGCTTAAAAATAATAAATTAGGGTTCTTTCTGTTTGCTCTTTGGTTTCGGAACCTTTCAGATTCACATTTTTTATTTTTTTTTTTCTCCATGCCATAATGTTTAGGAACTTACTTTTACTTTTAAATGAAAGCTGAGATTTTTTTTTTAGTCACATAGATCCAGGACCTGGGATTTTAAGAAAAACACCTAATATTGTGAGATTTGAGATACAGCTGTAAGAAACAGCAACACTACTACTACCATTCACATTCCTGAAAAATTATATGGATATTCTGGCTAATTTAACTTGAGACTTGGGAGTATTGTTGGAAGCTCTAAAAACATCTTAGAAGTGCCTTTCATTTGTGTCTCTGCATAACAACTTTATTTTCACCCTGTGTTTTTGTGCTTATCTGTGAGTTACGGGTTAGTGAAAGAGGCTGACTTCACAGCCACGGAGTCTGATGTCCTCTATTTATTCACAGATCAAATACAGCAAGGAGTGCAGCATTGGAGGCTTTCTTACAATGCATTGCCAGTTACCCCTAATCTAGAGAACAGTTCAGGCTTCATGCCCATTTAATTCATGGCTTCACTGTGTAGAATGGCAATAAGATTGTGGTTTACTGTCCATTGCGAATAGTAGCTTTGGGACAGACAGGCTCTATAGGAACTAGATTTGATACCATCAGACTCATTTCACATAGGTCACCAAACAGCAGTCAAGTGGTATGTTTTCTATCATGGTTGACTTGGGTGTAATTTGAGTTGGCAGCTGATATTCTATTACCCCATAGACATCCATAGACACCTGTAATAACTTTCTTAATTTCTCTTTTAAAAAATAATTTTTTAAATTTTTAACTTCATTAAAAAAACAAGTGACGGTTCTAGGACAAATGAGATGACTAAGTAAAACCATATTTAAGCTACAAATAAAAGATAGGGGTGAGGTGGGAATTTTCCATTTGTCTTCCCAATATTCTCAGTTCATAGACCAGTTGTCGCCCAGTACTGCAGAGACTGATGGCAACAGATCCTCTTGTAAGGAGGCACTACTACTACTACAAAGGGTATATCTACACTGCAATTAAAAACCCACGGTGGCACGTGCCAGCTGACTCAGCCTAAGGGGCTGTTTAATTGCAGTGTAGACCTTTGGAGTCTCATTGACAGCTTGAAAAGTCTCTTGATTTTTGCAAAATTGGGCTGGAAATCTCTTAAGAAAAGCCTCTCTCACAGTATTTTGGCTCCTCTGCTCAGAACAAAACCCAGACAAGCTGTTCAATTACTGGTCAAAGAAGGTTCAGTTTGGGTGGAGCTGTTTGGTTTTTATTTTGCCCAAACCAGTTGTCCCTAATTAAGTCCTCCTAACAGAGGAATGAGGGTGGCAGCACATCAGAATGTTCAGCAGCTGGGAGTGGGGGAAACTTTCAATGTTTGTGCTGGCTGTGGAGACTCTTGAAGATTTCCACCTTGCTTGCATCATTTCCCTGCTCTCTCCCAAAGGCAGATAATTGGTGTTCAGAGCCTGCCCTCTCTCTGACATTTATTGCAGAACCAGTAGCATTTCGGGCAGAGAGATAAGATCACCCTGATAGCTGAAAAGAGGATATTTCTGCACCCTCAGGAATGCTCTTGAGACCCAGGAAAGGGTTTAAATCTGTGACAAAGATTGTGGACGTAGATGTTCAGTGAACCAGGGAGAATGTCTAGATGAATAAGATTGGGGCTGAGAGCCATGATTGCCTGAGTTCTAATCTCTGGTGAGACACTGTCTCTGGGTAGCTATCTGTGCCTCAATTTCTCTGTCTGTAAAATGGAGATAATAGTTCTAAACTCTCTCACAAGTATCTTCTGAGACTTCCTAATTTTTGGACAGAGCTTTGAGACTAGAATGCTAAGTAACTGATTATTAGGATCCCACATATGTTGATTGGACCTAGAGAAGCCTAACGGGGCTCAAACTAACATACCTGGAGTCAGAATAATTGTAATTATCCAGGTGTCTTCAGTCTCAGGGACAAGGACACATCTGGTGTCCAGGCACCAGAAAAAAATCAAAGTGTGAAGAGTTTTTGACCTTTGCTTCACTGGGGCCAGGATTTCATCCATGTAGCTGTCTTGTCCCCAGCCAGGGGGACAAGACAGTCACTAGGATTAAGTGATATGCATTAACTTCTATTGAGGCAGGCCTTTGTTGATTGGAATACAGAAGTAAAATAATATCTCTAGCCAAACCCTTGTGTAAGAGGACAAAATGTACATATTTTGGGACACACAGTAACTGGGGAAAGTAGAAACTGAAATTACTTTGGCAACAGTGAGGAGGAGGCCTCAGGGGCCCATAATGGGACTGAGTAAGGAGGAATATCCTCTTTCAGCTGGTTTCTTATATAGATTCTTCCGTAAAGTAAGCAGAGAAAACATTGCTTTCTTGATCGGTGCTAGCCCAGGTAAGTAATATATTTGATTAGTGTGCCATACAGATGATTATTAGATTGTACTGGTTTTAATATAATAAAAGTTATTCTAGGGTATTAGTTCTCCATCTCTTCTATACTGTGACCCCATGTGACAATACAAGAGTTTTGGACTCACTCTCCCTGTATGTAGCTATAAAAAAAAAAAAAATCGGGGGAGGGGGCGTTGAGGGTTGAATAATCCCAGTTTGCTGAAACCTGTTCCCAACCCCCATGTTGAAAACCTGTTTCTTGGGCAATTTATATTACTTAGATGTTAGTATGTCAAATGTATTTATCCTGGCCTTTTTCCTCCCATTTTCCCTGTACTCTAGTATGTTGTTGAACATGTATGTTTGGGACTACAGCACTTCAGAAATAAAGTACATAATATGTATTATTTGGTGCTTTATGTGTAAATAATATGATTGAAACTGTGCCGTTTATGTAGAAAGTTTATGGTTTTACTATTAGCAAAAAGGAGATTATATGAATAATACTGAGGACAACATGAGATTAAATGTGGGCAAACAAATGTGCCAGGTGTAAGGTATAGGGAACACTTTCTTTTGATGATGCCCATCTGAGATAATATGCATTTGTGAATATAGCTCATTAAACATAAATCAACGAAAAATACAGTAGCTAAACCAGTGCATCAAAATTCACCGGGCATGTCACACTGAGAAATTCATCGGAATCATTTAGAGAAGATACACTCCCCTAATTTAAACAAACAAAAACAAAACAATAACAAAACCTTAGAGGCCTGTCCTCTGAATTACACCTCTACCTCGATATAACACTGTAATCTGGAGCCCAAAAATCTTACCGCGTTTTAGGTGAAACTGCGTAATATCGAACTTGCTTTGATCCACCGGAGTGCCCAGCCCTGCCCCCCAGAAGCACTGCTTTACCATGTTATATCCAAATTCATGTTACATCGGGTCGCATTATATCTAGGTAGCGGTGTATATTAAAATGTGGATGGTATGTAGTGAGTTCATTAAGATACTGTAGAAGTTGGAACAAAATGACAATTTACTACTATTTTGCTTCCGTTGAAAGTTATTTAAAAAAAATTGTACTATTTAAAACAAAAAAGGAAGGAAGGGAAAAGTGGTCAATAGGCAGTTCGTAGAAGGCATGACATTTTCTGGATTTACAAGATGTGTGAAAAGTTATAAAACCCTGTCTGCAGTGGGGGAAAAAAAAAAAGGTGTGGTCTCAACACAGGACTGGGAGCCAAGAATCATGACTTCTAATTCTCCATCTGACACTCCATTTGTGGCTTTGAGGTACACGTTTTCTAAACTGTCCCATTAGTTTTTTCATGCCCAATTTCAGATACCTTGGGCCTCAGCAATCACAACTCAGTTGTGGGCAAAAAACATTTCTGAAACTTGGGCCCAAGATGTCTCAGTTTAGGCATCCAAAAACAGTCAATCAAAACTTGTGGTCACTTTTTAAATTGTTTTCCCTAACCTCTCTATTCAAGCAACACGAAATCCTTTCCAAGGCTGCCAATGTCCTCCTTCTATTATATCATTCATCTTGCTTTGACTAGATTGTGTAGTGTAGTGTAGTGTGAGGAGGCACTGGAAGTTACAATGATCTGCCCTTGTGCTTGGGGGCTGACTACATTTGTAGTCCTTGTGCTCACCTGGTCACAAGGACTATGTGAGGGTAAGCAGTACTAGCCACACCAGAGTAAGTGGAACCATGGTCCCCTCCACATCAGACAGGGGCTATGACAAGCAGGAGAAAGAGTGACTACGCTGGGTAGCTTTGGGGAGCATATTGCTTACCTCCTAGAGATTGTACTGAAGTGGTTCAGCTTTTCACTGCAGGGAATTCCTATAATCCAAAATCTGGCCCCTTACCTTTAGAGATTTTTTGTTTGTAGATTTTAGAACCTATGAAATAATCCTGAAAACAAAGTTTTAAAATTCATAATAGTTTGAATGGCAGAGTTTTAAATTGTGTTAGTTCTTCAGCCCATGTTTAAAAAGAATTTGACCTATAGATATCTCCACTAAACCCCTTCCTATTTAGAGGAGGATGCTGATCACCAGGTTTTTTGTTTTGTTTTTTTCCACCTAATTTGAGCCCTGTATTCATGCCCCTGACTGTTGCCTGTTTATATTCAGCATTTCTGCATTCCAGATGGAGTGAAGCACATGTGACAGGAATATGTATGTATTTTGGAGCAGAGTTGGGTGTGAATGAGAAACAGTTGTCTGTTTAGACACCTACTTAGAGATTACTCAGAATCCTGCCTCTTTGCATTACTGTTTGTTGCTCTCTAGGTTTATCTCAAAGGACGCTGTCAAGGCTGGTAAGCCTAAAATTTGACCTATCTTGACAGTGATCCCATATGGACATCTACACTTTCAGTACCTTTCACTGCCAATACAAGTTAGTGATGTCTGTTCCCTTTACTTAGTCATTGACCGCTTTTAAAACGTTCCTGTAGGGAGAAAAGGGGGAATGAGAGAAACTTCCCAAGGGCAAAGCAATTGGATGCAATGACCTTTGTGTTTTTTGTTGTGTAAATGGGCCTGCCACTTCCATCTCCTTATCCTATTGGAACATTTGTTTTCTTTTCTGTTGCTGTTGTGAGTTTTTGTGCAGCATCTAGTGCAGGCTGTTGAAAAGTGAAATCTGCTGAAAAGCTAGGGCTTTGTACAAGGTTCTGCAGGAAATCTAGGAAGCCTGAGGTTACAAGACTTGCCATGGTTCCTTGCACAAAAGGCATCTCTTGTGGGTTGGTTGAGGACTCCCTTTTCAGGGAATACTGTACAATGGGGATGTTTATATTAGAATTTATTTCTGGTAGACAACTCACATTTTTGTTAAATTCGGAGCATTACATTGTATTTATCATAACTAATTGCTAATAAGACCCTGATGATTATTTTGTTTGTTTACTATTCCGGTTTTCTCTTCATACTCTGTCAGGTTGAGTTCCTGATGCAGAATAACTGTAATTTTTGAGATTGTCACTGCGTAAACATACAATTTGTTAAATTTTCCACACTGAACTTCACAGTTGTGAACAGGAAAAGAATCTGGGAGTTTTGGCTCCTACAACATGACCTAAAGCAACAGTCTCTGTTACCTTTAGTAATGTGCGGATTTACAGCCCATGTAAATTAAGGGAAAAGTAATCTCATGCACAGTTGAGCAGGTCTGTCGCCTCATGTTGTACAGTGATGTACATCTACATGTGGGTCTCAATCCTACTCAACCTGAAGGGGTCTGCTTAATTTTGCTGACTCTGAATAGTCCCACCAAAATAAATGGGATTAAACATGTGGATGACTCTTTGCAGGAAGGGGGGTTATAGCCACTGCACATTTTGTCCCAGCAATACCTGGCTGTTGTTGGTGATACAAAGGTCAAAATTAGCCCTCCATTCCCCTGAAAACCACCGTCCCTGTTGACACCCATGTTGACACCCATGTTGACAGACTCAACACATACACCAGGGACTGAATTGATGTAAAGTGAGCACTACCCTTTCACCCCTAGATATATAGTTGCACCAGATCAGGGTTGAGGTCTGAGGGTGGGGTAGTATGGGCAAAACAGTGAGCTGCTGCTGCTGTCTGGGCTTGTTTATTGGCTAAAATGAGGACTTAAATCTCCAAGCCAGCCTAAAACCTTTCACGAGCCTAAATTCACCTACATTTAAAACCTAAATTCACATGGAGGGGGAAATCCCAGTGCTGTCCAGCTGTTACACAAACAATACGGCCAGGATTTTCTCTGTGTACATTTTGACAGAAACCAACAAAATGGTTTTGTCAGTTGTTTTTCTGTGCCGTGTGGGAATAAATATGAAGTGTGTCTAGATTGCTGCTCAGTACACATCCTCTTGGTTCCCAAAAAGTGCTTTGCCCAGGATAGTTGGTGGAGGTGGGGGCTTATAGAGGAGAGGGTGTCTGTGAAACGTGTCACGCTGGAGGAAGATTGCTGAACTGATTTAATTAGTTCTGTTTCCGCAGCTTCATTTTTGCTCGGGTCACTGCTACATTCATCCACTTGCGTTTTCCGCCCCCCCCCCCCCCAGCAATAGACAAGTGCATGGTGATAATTAATGTGGCAGGTTGATTGAGATTGGGTGGCAGAGAGGCAAGTTTTCCTCGATGAATGATGAAGCATTGCTGGTTGAACTTAAAAGTGCATAGATTGAAATAGAAAGTAGTTAGTATAAAATCCCCCACTCCCCCAAGGGTGTGTTTAAACAGAATGTACTTTGAATTTTGACATTGAGCTTTCATAGTAAACTACCAGATGATACAGTGTCATTCTAGGACTTTCAGTAGCTGGGATCTATCACCTGAAACTCAAGGCCAGCTTTATGTGTATTGTGAAGATGCAAGATCTGGGGTGGTGGGGTGCTAATGACAGAGCCTCCTTTTTTTATTCTTTCTATGTCAGGGTGGAATGATAGCTGACATGGTAAGACTGCTTCCCCCTAGAAGCCAACCTTAGAAGATCATTTAATTTTTAGAAGTTTGAGCCTCACTGCCCTGATTTCTCTTTTTGGAAATGGAGTATGACCTACTAGTGAATATTCAGTGGATTAGCTTTAGCCTTTAATGCTGAGAGTCCTTAGATGCATCAGAGTTTGCTGCTAGTTCAGCCACCCCGTCTGATTAAACATGTCACTGGGACCTATGTGCTCTCTCTCATTTTGTTATGTTGCTCCCATCCTACTCCTCACCACCTACAATTTCCTACTGGGGTGGTATGCTTAGACTATCCAACACCCCAATTTACTTGGCAATTTTGATTAATAGGCTCATTTTAAAGATGCAAGTAAATCCTCCACACTAGAAGCCCATAGCTAAATGTACAGTACAAAATTGAGAGAGTCTAGATTCTTCTGTGTTAAATTTTGCTTCATTAAATCACAAACATTCCTCTGGGTACTGACATTTAACATAATACAGCACAAGAAAGCACAATTGTGTCCATTGAACCGATGAGAAGTTATGCTTCTGTTTTGGACTCGCCATTGTATTGCTCCGCTGTATTTCAACCCCACTTCTGAAAGCCGGGGGAAACATTAATCCTGAAGCTAGCTGTTCCCATAATCCAAGGGTTTTACGTATCACATCAATCAGACATCAAATTGCCCTTTTAAAAATGTCTAGGTAGTTTTTCTTTTTATTTATTTTACTTTTTCATTTGATCACTTCCCGACAAGTGCACACAGTACTGGAAAATACCTGCTCTGTTAAACACCCTGAAATTTGTTTATTATGAAACTTGCCCTTTATATGGGGTTAACCTACTGGTATGTGTTGGAAAGACTTGAAAATTGCAGTACAGCATGTTTGATTTTTCTGAACAAATTTTTGTTTTCCTCTCCTCCACCACGTAAGGAAATGTTAGATCCAGTGAAAATTGCTGGATTGACAACCCTGGACAATAATGTCCTGTTTATGCACAGAGGAAGTACAACACAGACGAAGGCAGGGGACGCTCTCCTTTGCTGTCCTGCCAATGTGGCTCAGTTTGTTCATAGAGGAACTGCTTCTAAAGGTTAAAAGGAAAGTGTAACCTCCAGACCCATTCAGCCCTAAACTTTTCTTCTAGGTCAAATTCTGGAATATTTTAAATTGCCCTTAATGTGAGCTTTCATTTTCTGGGTTAGTAGTGCAGGTGAATCAGCCAAACTACTTGGATCTTGATCCAAAGTCCATTGAAAGTCTTTTCATAGACTTCAGTGGGCTTCAGATCAGGCTGTCCATTATTATCCAGGGAAGGCAATATTTGGTTTTCAAAATAGCTGGTTCATATAAGGCATATAGAGCCTTCCATGTGACACTGGAAAAAATAAGCATCTTAAGGGAACATTGCTGTTTGGGATCAGTGTTAAATAATGGACTACAAAATGCTATGTTTCGAGTGGGGATCACTTCCATGCTGGAGAGAGAACCATTATGACAGTTGCAGTATTTGCAGCACAAAAAGCAGAACAGATTTCTTGTAGGAGAAAAGTGTTTAGATTAATTACTACATTAAACTGCTGAATATTCTTGTGTACAGTATGTTGTGATTTGCCGTCTACTGCAGCAGACTGCTAATTGGTCAGTTCAGTACTATGACTGCGGTGCTGTTAGTATGTAGTTAATGATTCCCCATGGAAAAGCAAACAGATATAAATAAGCTTATATGATTCTTGTCTCTTTCTAGGAAGCTAATTGTACAAAAATGGACTTGAATGTGGTACATTTGAACTGCAGTGACTGAATTAGTCTCTAAGGTGCCACAAGTACTCCTGTTCTACTTTGAATAGTAACCAGGGTTTTGAAATACAGTAGATGCTTGTTTGCAACCGCACCTTATCAGAGCAACTGCTGCTTACAAGTAACATTTCCCCGGGAACACTTTTCCTACCATGAATTGTCCACTTGGTAACAGCAACATAGCCACAGTGTAAGAACAACATCTGGGGCGGAGATTGGGGAGGGCCATGGATGGGCGCTGCCCTCCCAAACAGCATCTTTTCACAACCTTCCCAACCCTGGCCCTTCAGCGCAGCTCCAGGCACACAGCCCCGTTCCACTTGCTCAGTCTGACAGAGCCTGCATGCAGAGCATGTGTAGGGGGGAGTTTGATGGGAGGGTCTGGAAAAGGGGGGAGCTAGGGTTGGGGGAGTAGCAGAGGCACAGCTGGACGATTTCCTCCTCCCATCCTCATCGTCTGGCTTGCAGGCGGCTGGGGGGGGGGTGTTTTTGCTGTTTTGCATTATGGAGTATCACACCCTCCTCTCCCATGCACTGAGCTTCCCCTCTATCTCGGTTGCCAGTGGGAGGGTGTGGGTGTGCTGTTTTCAGTGTGGGGGGGGAGTGAGAGAACCCCTCTCCCCAGGGCACTGACCTATCCCCTTCCCCCCTCCCATCTCTGCTGTCCATAGTAGGAGCCACTCCCTCCCCTCCATTGCAGGCTGTGCACTGTGGCCTCCCTAGCCATCCATCCCTCGCCAGGGTGGACCATGAAGCTGCCAGCGGGGGCATCCTCAGCCTGTCCCTGGCAGCTGGGCTCTCTCAGCCATTTTGCCGACTGGGGGCTCCCTTGCCAAACCCAGGGTTCCCCTCCCTCGTTCCCCACAACTCCCGCCCCAACACAGCTGCCCCTTTCCTTCTGAAACACCCTTAATTCTTCATACACCTTTGGTCAGATGACACTCCCATAACTGCAACAGCCACTTAAGCGCAACAAAGCAAAAGGGCTACCAACGAGCAGCTACTCTAGCATTTTTTTCCTCTCTTCCGTTCTACTTTTGCATCTTTACCAGCTCATTATCATGCATCCTCTCCTTCAGTTCTGAACTATGATATTGGCTTCACTGCTATTGTCTTCCCCTACAGATGAGCCTTCCCAGTGTCAGTTACACTCAGTGCACTACACTCCCACCACAACTATTGTCCTATCAGGAAAGCTTGCTCTCAATCCCTTTGTCTTGGCCTGGCCAACATGGACTTTTTTCCCTATCTTGTGGTCTAAATAGCCATGCATAGCATGGAATGGTGATGAGTGCAATCTTTAGCTGAATGCTTTGATTAAAAAAAAATGTTGAAAACCTATCCACTGGAAATCAGTTTAAGGGATTTGGAAACCATCTGACAATGCCTTATTACATATTCCACATGTGCAAATGTCTTTGACTCTATATCCTTGGGATCACTAAGAATTAAGTGTTGCTTTCAAAAATATAATTTATAGTAGTTGAAGTATAGTATCTTTTTCCAGGGGTCTTCCGCCAAAAGCTTGTGTGTTCAAAAGTAACATCTGACATATAAACCGATTACTTGGAGAAGTGAGAAATTCAGTGGCATTACTGAAAACATTAGCAATTTAATTTGTCTAGTAATATTACCAGTGTGGAACAAAGAGTTTGTGGCGGAATATAACTCATCCTGGTAAGCGGATGAGGGTAGGTGGATGCTTCACCAAAAATTAATTCCCTTCATTTTTTCTAATGCAACCTATTTACTATAGAAAGTTAAACATGCTCGTTTCCAGTCAATGTATTGATCAATGGGTGCATAATTGTTCCTGCATAAACTCCACTGCTGTCAGTTCCAATTTGCCTCGCTATGTATCCAGGTTCCTTTTGTCCACATGCAGTGAAGCCAGGATTTCTATAGAAGTTTGTCTGGAAATATTATCAAAGGTCATATGCTACCATGAGAGAAGTCCTCAAAAACATAATCTTTTTTTGGCTTCCTCTTCCAGAACCAGATAGGATCTCATTCCTATTATTCCTTTGGCATGGAGTCGGTGGATTGTGTGCTTAAGACAGCTTCTTCACTATTTTGTTATTTCCTTTTATATTGTTCTGATGTGCTGCAGCACCAACCAGCATCTCCTTTATTATTTTACTTGTTGAGAGTTTTACTTTCCATGTTCCCTGCTGCCTGGTATCCTGTTAACTGACTGCTTTAAGACTTCTTATGTTTTGCTCTACTTTGCACACTGTCTTGTGTTAATATGATTAGTTGCTTGACTATTGCATACCCACGATCCAGACCGTGACAGTCAGCTAATGACCCCATAGAATCTGACTGAGTTGCTTCCAGTTTCATTATGATACCAGCTTCATAGTGCTCATTTAGCTAGATAGCCATTCAGCATTTGTTCTACAAGGAAAAAGCTCAGGCTCATACCACTGCCTTACAGCCCCTGCCAATTAAACCTTAAACATGGGATAGTGCTGTGTTTCTCAGACTAACTCAAACCATTTCAAGCCTCTTTGCGTTTTAAAAATTGCCTCCACCTCCAGCTGTCATCCAGCAAGCCTTGAACTTTTGAAAAATCCTTTTTGGACCAAGAAGCGGCTAAAAGGCATCTCTTCTTGCAGGTCTCAAAACAGAAGCTGACCTTTGTGATTTGTAGGACTCCAAGCTGTTGGGAGGAGAGAGTGGGTGCAAAAGTTGTAGCCCCTGTTGTCCCACTGCCAAAGGGCTAAATCAGGCAAGACGTGAGATGCAAGTCTGTACAGAGCCCCAAATAGTTGCTTGTCTTTTCTTGTCCTTTAAAGCTGTCTGTGCTTAGAACCTGGGGGGTTGAATGGTTGTTTGAAAAGGTTTGTTTTCTATATTTTGGAGCATTCCATTAAGAAGGGATTTTTCTTTACAATAAAGAAACTCTGATATAAACAACAGCAGACATAATACTCTGTTAGTATCTATATCCAGTGAATACATACCATAGTGGGCAGCTCTCATTGTGCACTTTATTATGTTGTATAAAAATACTTTTTATATTTTCATATCTTCAAAGCGAAAGCCGGTGGAAAGTGTTGTCCTTATTCTACAAATGGGGAAACACAAATACGTTAAGGCTATTGGTTGGTCAAGATGAAAACATGGGGCTTCTTCCCATGTGTAGTGGTTACATCCCCATATCCAGACATGTTGGTGGGTACTACCCAAGTTAGAGAGAGCTCAAATTGTGACCTACCTGTTAAAAAGAGAGGTTTCTGGGCACTAAAATCCTACCTTTAGCCTCCTTTTTTTTAGTCATTTAGAATCCTCCTTCCATGCTATAGATTGATTTACAGTCTTTTATGAAACACTAAACTTTACTACTCTTTACTGGTGTTCAGAAGTACACCTCTACCCCGATATAACGCAACCCAACATAACACAAATTTGGATATAACGCGGTAAAGCAGCGGTCTGGGGGAGCGGGGCTGCGCACTCCGGTGGATCAAATCAAGTTCGATATAACGCGGTTTCACCTATAACACAGTAAGATTGTTTGGCTCCCAAGGACAGCATTATATCGGGGTAGAGGTGTACTTAAACAAAGCAACTCCTCATTTCCTCTGATAGAGCTCCATCAGGATGTAAGATTTGCTGCTTAAATAAACCAGTTTGCACTTTCAAAATGCTGCATTATACCATTTCCTAAAAATGTAAGTGAAATAACCACCTTTTTGCACACACACACATTACCCATGTTACACAGATCTTCATCGTATGAGTGCTGTTTTTTCATGCTTTAGTCAACAGTGACATAGTCAACAATATTCGCAGTATTACCTGTCCCAAGTGTTCAAAAATCATCAGTCAGGCCTAAAAAAAATCATGACATTTGAATAAAACTAACTTCGGTCACCTTTACAAGCTTTTCTCTACCCTCATAAGGACTAGAAATGTGGAATGTGTTTTTTAATAAAAACTGAGATTCTCACCTAATCATATCTCTCAGGAAACTGGGGATTTGAGAAAAACATCAAATATCCCAAAACTCGCATTAATATTGTGAGAGTTGGTAATGCTGTATTCACATTTAAATGTTCGTTATGCTTTGGTGTTAGCAGCCTTTAAGATGAATAGAAGCAATTGATGCTATTCTATCAGGATTTTTGCAGACTTTGACAAGCATTACTTCATCGGTTTACATCTGGTTAACATTTTGAACATTTTCTTCACAACCATGAGGATTAGAGACTTACTTCATTTTAACAATGATAGCTCAAATTCTAGAGAACAAGATTGCAGTGTTTATAAAAGACTTCATAAAAGAAGTACCAGCCTACAGTATCACTATGGTTGGCCCAGTTTTACCTATACTTCTACATTTCTCTCTCCTTTTAATTTTTTACCTTTATTTCGTTTGGTAAAGAGTTTTGCCCACCTTTTGGAATTAAAGTTAATAAACTTGCAGCCTGCCACTTATTATCCATTCTCATGTCTGTCTTCTTTCTCGTGCATGTCCTGGTCCAATAAAACTGTGCTTCCTTCACTCATTATAATTTCAAAAGATTGAGAATAGGCTCATCTAGATTTTGTGTCTTTCTGACTATGGTATTTTAAAAACAATTTAATTTTCTTCATCTCCTGATTTTTGTTAAACTTGTAGAAATAGTGAATTTGGGGGCACATTAGTCTGGCATAAGTGCTTTTCTGGTGTTCTGCGTGTTGTGTTCTAGCACTCACTGATTACCCATTGAAAGGAAATCTTTTCAAGCTTCGGAACTTACCGAACGAAGTGTGGCATGCAGAGGTAAACAATGCGGTAGCTAGTAAATTGGACCATTATAGAAAAACGTGTTGTGCTTGCAAAGGTTATGTGGAAGGTTGTTACAGCTACTGTATTTGTGTGTGCTTATAAAACCCAAAGCTCTGGAACAAGAGTGATTTCCCCCCCCCCCCCCCCCCCCCCCCGCTTTCATATGCTATGGGCCACTGCAGATGTGAACAAGAATGTTATAGCTTGACAGGAAAAAAAGTCGTTATTCTGTATTTTGATGAACTAAAGTTTAATGCAAACCAGATTTCTGTAGGTTATAAAAGAAGAAATGTTGATTCTGTAGGCACGACTTCTAAGAATATAAGTTTATTGCTGTGCTTGAAAACAGACTGGAATTGTAGAAGTCTCTCCTTGTCCTGGAATTCTTATTTCATGTCAGCAGGTTACACCACAGTGTTAATTCAGTAAAATGTGCTAATATAATACATGCTCAGGGTGCAGTTTGAGAACAATGTTTGTTAAGTTTGCCTTGCATTAGGGAGCCTATCGTGGCAACAGCAAAAAACATTCATGCCAGATTTCATGAAGACACATTTGTCGAGAAATGAAATGAAAAGCATATGGGTTCTGTAGTTTGCTACTAGGAGCTATGGTAGTTTGCTAATAAAATTGGTGCCAAACCATTGCTGGCGTAAGCAGGGGTAATTCCAATGTTTTCAGTGAACTCATGGCTACTTACTTCACCGGTGAATTTGGCCCCCTCCTTCAGTAAACAACTTTAATAGTTATACTGTGAGAGAATTAAAAAAAAAACCAAAAAACTAGCTATTGTAATGAATAATCTGGGTCCTTACTTGGCACAGTGTAAACCCTCAGTGTAATTTCCAACTAGCAAAGGACTCTCTAATCCCTCCAGCACATGAAAAGGAATAATACCAAAGATCATGGGGGACTTGGCTCAGTAGGAAGTGGGAGGCTGCCTATGAGCAAGAGTAGCAAGCCAAAGTACTGGCTGCGGAAATAAGGCAAAAAGTTTAGTAGCTGGGACTGAGTGCTAGAGTTAGGCCAGTGGTTCCTGGCAAGGGAGCCAGTGGTAGTGACGGCTGATGGATAGTCCGAAGTGGCTGTACGGACTGGTCTGAAAAAAGGTGCTGGACAAAACGACTGGACTCAGGACGGGGATTCTGCAAACCAGTGCATGATTGCCTACGGGAGAGGAGTGGCCTGGACTAAGTATCCCTCGCACTAGGCCAGAAGAGTGCCACTTTTGTATTCTGGCACTGAGCTGCCCAGAGAGTGTGGATTGGGAACTGCTGTGTGTTGTGTTTTCCTCTTTTAATTTGGAAATGTTAAAAGCAGTTGTGCCTAGGGCAATTGCACTGTTCATTTTTGACAGCCCTAGTAAAGCAATCCTTTAGTTATTCATCAGGCTCTGAATATTTGTGGGACCCCACCTGGGACTAGAGGCTGAAGGGCCTAACTCTGTGAGTGCCTACGGCGTGTGCCTCTGAACTATAGTACACTCCCTATGCTCCTGAACATCTAGGGAACATCTATAGCACTTCTTTGCCATACCCTGTATTTGGATCAGTTACACTGTTTTTTTTTCTTATACATCAGAAATATTTATTTTTCTTTTAAAGTTTGTTGATAGGGGGTAGCAGATAAAAGAACCTCTCGCCATATTTGTGGCAACAAATGCTAGACTTCCACTCTATTTCCAGTTGCATCAGCCACGTAGACTTTTTGAAGTCTACAAAGTCCTGCAAAGTCCTTATGCACCTGTTTAACGTTAGGCACTAGAAGTGCAGCTCAGTTGTTTTCAGTGAGACTATTCACAGTGTCTAAAGTTAAGGATTTGCAGGATTGAGACACTAAATACTTTATAGCATTTAAAATAAGCAGCAAAAAGGGAGAAAAACTAACAGGTGTCAAAAAAGGTATGGTTTCAGATGAGATTTTAAAATAGATGAACCATGGAGGAGGAAGAGAGACTCAGGAAGGCTGTTTTAGACACAAGGAGCTGCAGTGAGACGGTTCTTGCATCACCAGCTGCAAAATTATGAGATGGGACAAAGAAGAATCCAGGACGAAAGAGGCCAGTATGAGGAAAGTAGAGGGAACAGGAGGGAGGTGTGGAAAGAACAGGTTCTATGCAGTACAAACGTTTAAAATAAGTCGAAACAAAAAGGGCAGTTTCCTAGAGGAACATGAAAAAAATGGGGAGCCATTGGAAATATTTGAGGACAAGGATAAGTAGACAAATTTCTTGTCCATTTCAGAAAGCAGGCAGCTTCTTTCCATAAGTGCTAGAGTCTGGGGAGTTGACTCAAGGCACTAGAGTAGGGAGTTCAAGGTACAGTAACTCCTCACTTAATGTTGTAGTTATGTTCTTGAAAAATGCAACTTTAAGCGAAACGATGTTAAGCAAATCCAATTTCCCCATAAGAATTAATGTAAATGGGGGGGTTAGGTTCCAGGGAAATTTTTTTCACTAGACAAAAAACTATGTATTATATAGATATACACACAATATACGTTTTAAACGAACAATTTAATACTGTTCATAACTATGATGATTGTGAAGCTTGGTTGAGGTGGTGAAATCAGAGGGTGGAAGAGGGTGGGATATTTCCCAGGGAATGCCTTGCTGTTAAATCAGTGGTTCTCAAACTTCTGTACTGGTCACCCCTTTCACATAGGAAGCCTCAGAGTGCGACCCCCCGCCCATATAAATTTAAAAATACTTTTTAATATATTTAACACCATTATAAATGCTGGAGGCAAAGCAGGGCTTGGGGTGGAGGCTGACTGCTCGCGACACCCCCATGTAATAACCTTGTGACCCCATGAGGGGTCCCGACCCCCAGTTTGAGAACCCCTTTGCTAAATGATGAACTAGCACTCGGCAGAGCCCTCAAGGGTTAACACATTGTTGTTAATGTAGCCTCTCAGTCAAGGGGAGACAGCATAGCAGAGACAGACACACACCTTGTGTGGGGGAGAGAGAGAGAGATGCACACTGCCCCTTTAAGTAAGCTGACCCACTCATAAGTGCATTGTCTTGGTTCAGGAAGTTGAAACAGCAGCTGCTACCCCAGGCTCTCTCTGTCTGTGTCCCCTCCCTGCTCTATATGGAGAAGAAGGGGTAAGCAGGGTATAGGAGGAGGGGGAAGAGGAACACCCTGACATTAGCCCTCCTCTCTTCCCCCCCTGCACAGCAAGCAGGAGGCTCAGGGAGCAGCTCCAAGGCAGAGGGCAGGAGCAGCACATGGCAGTGGGGGGAGGGACAGCTGCAATTGGGTGGCTGCAGCACAGGGAACTTAGGGGAGCGGGGAGCCGATAGGGTTCACCCTGGTTCCAAGCCCCCACCAGCTAGCTGCAACAGGCTGCTCTTCTTGCAAGCAGTGGACAAAGCAGGCGGCTGCCAAATGACGTTAGAGGGGAGCATTGCACAACTTTAAACGAGCATGTTCCCTAATTGATCAGCAACATAACAACGAAACAACTTTAACTGGGACGACTTTAAGTGAGGAGTTACTGTATAGATGAGGGTTTCACCGGAAGCAGGGTTGCGGAAGCAGGGTTGAGGAACAATATGCTTGGGTAGATGACCTCTTTGTAGCTTTTAAACTATCAGTTATCCATTGAGATATCAACATCCAGGCTCTGTTTAATACAGTAATAAACAAGCATAACAATAAGGAGCAACAAATGGTGAAAACTGGCAAAGCAAGCATTTTCAGTAACAAAGTAAGTGGAACAGAAAAGTATTTTCAATAAAACTAGGGAGTCAGCAGAAAGGCTATATCAGTTCTAATTTCCCTCTCTCTCACTATGCAAGTAGGTGTTGTCTGAATTGCAACCCAGAACGTGACCAGTGAGAGGTTGTCACTGTTGTCCTGTAACCCTGAGTCCCTTAAAATGCTCGGTTGGTGTAGCTCCCTGTCTGAACACTCCCAACCAGCATAGAAGCATGCACTGCTCTTCTTCGAGTGCTTGCTCCCATCAATTCCAAATAGGTGTGTGCATGCCGTGTGCACAGTTCTCTGGAAGGTTTACCCCTAGCACCACCCGTCAGGTCAGCTCTGGAGCCCCCGGGAGTCGCGCCTTCATGGCGCCCCATATAGGGCCCTGCCAACCCGCACTGACAGGTCTGCACGCCCCTGGCCAGGGTGTCACGGCAGCGGTCCCGAGGCCCCAAATGATTCAGAGGCCACCAGTGCAGTCCAGCGGCAAGCCGGCTATGAATCGGCAATGATGTACAGTGCCCCAGCACTGATCCCCAGAACCGACGGGCATGACGCCATCGTGGTCCCCATGCGCGGACTCATTGGAGTCTGCATCGGACACTGACTCATATGTGTCCTAGAGAAGCCAACACCGTAGCTGCCGGCACTCCTAGACAGCGGGGCTGACCCAAACTTTCCCCCAGGTACTGTGGCCACCACAATGGCAGGTACCGTCTCAGATGCTGAACCAGTAGCCCTTCTGGATTCCATGGGCTTACCACCAGTCCCGGGGGTCTGTCTGAGAGAAGGACTGCATCTAGGGCCAGGGATTTCTTCTGGGCATCAGCCACCGTTACCACTGCGAGCACCTCAATCGGTACGTGTCCGGCACCGCAGCTACACTTAGTACCATAGCTGGTACCGGGGCCAGCATCGAAGTTGACTCCGACTTTGGGGAAGAGCTGTAGCCTTTTGAGGAGCCGGATGGCCAGGAGGGGACCTCCCATATTCCAGGCTCCTCATACTCATCTCCATATGAGGCAGTGGGTGGCAGGATCATCCTCAGGGCCTCCCCTTCCCAACAGCCCAGCCCACCTTGAACTTCTGAGGCGGGTCACTCAGAACCTCAGGATACAGATGGAGGAGGTCACTGAGGTGTCAGACCCAATGATGGACATTTTATCCCCAGCAGGACCCAACAGGGTGGCCCTTGCCCTGATAAAGACCATTTAGGAAAACACAAAAACTCATTGGCAAACACCATCCTCTATGGGCCCTACAGCTAAGGGAGTCAAGAGAAAGTACTTTGTGTCTTCCAAGGGCTACAGATACTTGTTTACTCACCCCCCGCCGGACTCGTTAGTAGTGGCGACCATTAACGCAAGGGAGAGGCAAGGGCAGCAATGGCCTACTCCTCAAGCTAAGGCCGCAAAGAAGCTGGACCTCTTCGGGAGGAAGATATACTCCACTGGAAGGCTCCACTTCATATCGCAAACCAGCAAGCAGTCCTTAACCGTTATAACTTCTAGTCATGGGACGCAATGTCCAAATTCTCGGACCTTGTCCCACCAGATTCTAAGCCGGAATTCTCGGCTCTCATGGACCAAGATGTCGCTGCAAGCGGCGTTAAACTCAGCGGACTCTGCAACATGGACGATGTCTCCCGGCATCGCAATGTGCTGTTGCTCATGGTTGCATACCAACCACTCAACTGGATCCTCCTTTCCCAATTTTGGAACATCTGCCCCATTTCTATCGAGCATGGTCCCATATCACCTCCGACCATTGGGTCCTCTGCACGATAGAGATGGGATATTCTCTCCAATTTTCCTTGCCCCCCCTCCGTCTTGCACAACATGCAAGGCTCAGACTTTAGACCTCTCCAAGCTTGGTTGGCATCGGTGTATCGACCAAGTAGGCACAGTCTAGACATGATGGTTACCCTTCCACTGGAGGTTCTCAAGTGTCTTCACTGGTGGCTCGACCCTCACTTGGTGTGCGCTGGGGTCGCATTTTCCAAACCCCGTCCATCCCTATATCTGCCACTGACGCCTCGGCCATGGGGTGGGGGGGGCACATCTTGGGGAGCACAGAACTCAGGGCCGCTGGTCTCAGGAGGAACTGATGCTTAACATCAATGTAAGGGAGCTCAGAGCGGTCCGGCTAACATGTCAGGCCTTTCGGCCTCTCCTGGAGGGCATGTGCATATCTGTCCTGACAGACAATACAACAGCGATGCTTTATACCAACAGACAAGGGGGAGCATGCTCCTCTCCCCTGTGTCAGGAAGCCCTCATGCTCTGGGAGTTCTGCATAGCACACTCCATACTTTTGAAAGCATCCTATTTTCCAGGGTCGCACAACAAACTAGCAGACCACCTCAGCAGGTCTGTTCACAATCACAAGGGGTCTCTCTGCCCAGATGTAATAAACAATATCTTCCAGGAGTGGGGAATTCCCCAGATCAATCTGTTCGCCACAAGGGCTAACAGGAAGTGCCTAATTCTGCTCCTTCCTGAACCACAGCCCGGATTCATCGACAGACATGGAAGGACTGCCTGTTCTACGCATTCCCTCCTATACCGCTGATGCACAAGGTCCTCCTCAAAATCTGGAGCGACGGAACCTCGGTGATCCTGGTGGCACCAGCCTGGCTACGTCAGCATTGGTACACCAGGCTACTGGAGCTATCACTGGATACTCCAATCGCTCTACTGCTAGTTCCAGACCTCATCAC
The DNA here is from genome assembly GCF_013100865.1 of Trachemys scripta elegans. Classification (NCBI taxonomy): domain Eukaryota; kingdom Metazoa; phylum Chordata; order Testudines; family Emydidae; genus Trachemys; species Trachemys scripta. The sequence continues at coordinate 114,476,740 of NC_048298.1, forward strand.
TCAGCATCATGGAAGGCTTCAACACCCCAATCTCGAGTCTCTCCAGCTCACGGCTTGGAAGCTGCGTGGTTGAATCCGCTAGAGCTCACATGCTCAGACCCCGTTAAGGAGGTTCTTCTGGGTAATAGAAAACCTTCAACCAGAGCAATTTACCTAGCCAAGTGGAAGAGATTTGCAATTTGGTGCTCGCAGAGTCATATCCCTCCAACACAAACGTTGGTCCCCTTTATTATTGGACTGCCTCCGAAAGTTGAAACAGCAGAGCTTGTCTCACTCCTCGATAATGGTTCACCTGGCTGCCATCTCAGCTTTTCACCCAGGAAAGCATGGACGCACCATCTTCAGTAACAAAATAGTGCGGCAATTCTTCAAGGGGTTGAACGGATTATATCCTCATATTCGGCGGCCCACTCCCACTTAGGACCTTAACTTGGTACTTTATAGGCTGATGGGTCCCCTGTTTGAGCCCCTAACAACGTGATCACTTCTCTACCTTTCCTATAAGATGGCCTTTTTGGTTGCAATAACATCACCCAGAAGGGTGTCTGAGCTCAAGGCTCTCACACCCAACCTTCCGTGTACCATTTTCTACAAAGATAAGGTGCAACTGTGACCCCACCCAGCGTTCCTCCCAAAGATGGTCTCGAATTTCCACGTCAATCAAGACCTGTTTCTTACGGTCTTTTTTCCGAAACCTTGTGCCAATAGCCATGAGCAGAGACTCCATTCCCTGGATGTGTGGGATGCATTGGCCTTTTATATTGAACAAACTAAGCCATTCCGTAAGTCGAACCAACTGTTTGTTGCTGTGGCAGACAGGATGAAAGGCCTCTCAGTGTCCACGCAAAGAATATCGTCATGGATCACATCCTGTATCGGGGTTTGTTACAACCTCACTAAGGTCCCTGTCCTTGCTCTGACTGCACGCTCCACCAGAGCTCAGGTGTCTTCAGTGGCCTTCCTGGCCCAGGTACTGATCCAAGAGATATGTAGGGTGGCTACATGGTCACCTTCACTTCACATTATGCCATCACCCAGCACCCCAGGGATGATGCAGTGTTCAGCAGGGCGGTGCTTCAATCAGTGATTCCATAAACTCCGACCCCACCTCCTAGGTAAGGCTTGGGAGTCACCTAATTGGAATCAACATGAGCAAGCACTCGAATAAAAAAAAATGGTTAGTCACTGTGACGGGTTGGATCACAGAAATCCCCTTTGGGACTGCCACCTGATGTGACTAGACTACCTATGAGCCCGTTTTCCCTGCCAGCTTGGGACTTCAGTACCTTGCCTTGTTTGAGCCAGACACGCTTGCCTGCTGCAAACACAGATCCAAGTCTAAACCACGTCCCCCACAAGCTGCAGGGTTAACTGAAAACAGCTTAAGAAGTGCTACTGTCTCCAGCACTCAGATACCCAACTCCCAGTGGGGTTCAAACCCCAAATAAATCTGTTTTACCTGGTATAAAACTTATACAGGGTAAACTCATAAATTGTTTGCCCTCTATAACACTGATAGAGAGGTATGCACAGCTGTTTGCCCTCCCCCAGTTATTAATACATACTCTGGGTTAATTAATAAGTAAAACGTGATTTTTATTAAATACAAAAAGTAGGATTTAAGTGATTCCAGGTAATAGCAGACGGAACAAAGTGAAATACCAAGCAAAATAAAATAAAAGCTTCTTTTACAGACTAGCCTCCTTCTAGTCTGGGTCCAGCAATCATTCACACTCCCGTAGTTACTGTCCTTTGTTCCAGTTTCTTTCAGGTATCCTTTGGGGGTGGAGAGGCTACCTCTTTAGCCAGCTAAAGACAAAATGGAGGGGTATCCAAGGGTTTATATAGTTTCTCTCTTGTGGATGGAAACCGCCCTCTCCCCCTCTGTAGAATCACAGCTCAACATGGAGTTTTAGAATCACGTGCACAAGTCACATGTCCATGCATGTCTCAGTTGTCTACAGGCCAAGCCGAAAGCTCAGATGTGGATCGGCGTGTCTCAAGGTCCATTGTTAACCAAGTACTTCCATTTACTTGAATAACCCCTTCATGCTGTGTTGACCAAATTTGCCTTAAGTGCTTTCTACAGCAAATACTTTAAATACAAGCATAGAGCCAGCACTCATAATTTCAGATATAAAAATGATACATGCATATGAATAGGATGAATACATTCAGTAGAACATGACCTTTGCAAAGATGTTACATGGCATATGTAGCATAACACATATTCCAGTTATGTCATATTTACATTCATAAGCATATTTCTATAAAGCATTATGGGGTGCAACATCACCACTCACCTTCTCGTAACTGTTGTTCTTCAAGATGTGTTGTTCATATCCATTCCAAACCCACCCACCTTCCCCTCTGTCAGAATATCTGGCAAGAAGGAACTGGAGAGGTGGCAGGTCGGAAAGGCCCCATATGGAGAACCAGAAAAGCATGAATCCAGGGGGCTCCATAGCCGATCCAACAGGTGTTGCTAGGGGAAAAACCTCCTGGTGAACTGCGCACACACCTAATTGGAATTGATATGATCAACACATCTCGAAGAACAACAGTTACAAGAAGGTGAGTAACCGTTTTATTGTCTGTGTGATAAGCAGCCCTGGTTCAGCAACTCCGACTCCAGCAGCCTACTTGTTTACACCATAGTCACACTCTGATCTCCACTAGCCTTGGTTATTACTACCCAAGTGACCCCTAATGCACCCCCCAGTCCCAAATTTCCCCAAAACAGTCTTCCCTGAGATGTCCAGCCCTCTGCGGGAACATTCCAAGGAGTAATAAGGTTAATTGCTCCTTTAAAGAGACAAAAACCAGCAGCTTGTTGCTTTAACTAGCATTAATAATCACTTCACGTCAAACACAGCACTGGGCTGATATAGAATAAAAGTAAAACAAGTTTATTTAATCAGAGGGGTTTTAAGTGAGTTTTTTTTAAGTATAAGGAATAAAGTCAGAAATGGTTACGAACACATACAAGTAGAAAATGTTTTCTAGTGACTAAAACTTAACAAAACTACAGTCTTGTTCAAGGTAATATTCTTCCCACATCTCCTTCCAGCAAGATGGCTGACCACCTCCTTGGTCAGGTTTTCTTACAAAGTGCCAAGTGAAAGGTAACTTGGGGTTTTGTCCCTCTCTTTTATAGTTCACTGAACTTTTGAAATGTATTCTTCTCAAAGTTCCATGCTCCTACTGCGAGAAAAGGAGCTATGGAGTCTGATGGAGAAGGTTCCATGCTGGTTTTTTCCCACCTGGTACTTTTTACAATACAAATTGAACTGTCGCTGCAGCCTCAGATATGCTAATAAATGACTGAGGTTGCCAATTCCGCTCTACTTCGTGCAGATACAGCCTCAACTGGAGTACTGTGTTCAGTTCTGGGCACCACATTTCAGGAAAGCTGTGGACAACAAAAATGATTAAAGGTGTAGAAAACATGACCTATGAGGGAAGATTGAAAAAATTGGGTTTGTTTAGTCTGGAGAAGAGAAGACTGTGAGGGGACATAACAATTTTCAAGAACATAAAAGTTTGTTACAAGGAGGAGGGAGAAAAATTGTCCTCAACCTCTGAAGACAGGACAAGAAGCTGTGGACTTAAATTGCGGCAACAGCAGTTTAGGTTGGACATTAGGAAAAACTTCCTGTCGGGGTGATTAAGCACTGGAATAAATTGCCTAGGGAGGTTGTGAAATCTCCATCATTGGCGATTTTTAAGAGCAAGTTAGACAAATACCTGTCCAGGATGGTCTAGATAATACTTAGCCCTGCCATGAGTGCATGGAAATGGACTAGATGACTTTTTGAAGTCACTCCTAATCCTACAATTTTGTGATTGAACCTGGATGGGGCATTGACCTTTCCTTTGACTGGGGGGAAAAAAAAACTGTTTACCCACTCCCCAGACTTTTCTGTTTCAAACATGTTAGTAACCTATTACAGAGGGAATTCGTAACTTCACATATAAAGTTAACATGTATTTTAAATGATATTAATAACCAGTGTGGTGGTGCTTTCCTATGATACCTCAAGACTTATATTGTACAAATGTTACTGCAAAAGTGTGTCAGGTGTGAATACAGGGGTGCCTCGGGTCACAGAATTTGTACCTTTCTACCTTTTCTTGACCTATATATGCTATCTATCATTTATTAGATGTCTGTTCAAAATACTAGGTGTTGTACAATTAGAGAGGAAGCCGGACGAGATATAGGCTAAATGATATAAATAGAGGAGGGGAAGGGGATGCAACCTACAAACAAAATGATCTTTTTTTACATATATATTCTGTTTTCCTCCTGTTTTTTTTCTTCCTCCCCAATTGCCCTTTGACCTAGTCATTACTAGTTGTTTTTTATTTTATTTTTATGTATTTATTTCAAGATTTTATGTATTTCATATATAAACTGCCCTTCTCAGCTACATAGCCTGCATGTCTGCCCAGCAATCATGGAAGTCTTCCTATACCCCTGTTCTTCAGGGGAATGCCTTCAAAGAACGCTTTCTCTGTCCCAGTCATCATCATCGAGTAACTAAATTCAAGTTTTAATGAAAAGGGTCAAGATGGGTCAGACCTTGCAATTTGCATTGTTTCTGATTATGGAGCAGTCATCTGTATGAATGTTTTATCTCAAACTGTTGGGGGAAAGAACTACATATGATGGGGGGTCATGAAGTAAGCAACAGGAAGGAACAATTGGAACAGATGAGAATTTGTGTGTGTGTGTGTGTGTGTGTGTGTGTGTAGCTTTTCCCTCTTCTAAAGAGCAGCTTAAATGCTTTTGATCTTGTGATCAGAGTTTCCAGTGCACATATAGCAAGAAGCATGGACTGTAAAATTTAGTTGTGTTAGTGCTGAAGCAAGTATGTGCATTCTGGTTGTACCATCCTTTCCTTTGGGAAGGCACATGGAGAGAGGGAGAAATTGGGACATGAAGACAAGAGCAAGGAAAGGAATTTGGGATAATTAGTAATGAGTTCACTCACTTTATATTCATCCTCATAGGTTCACGTTGTTGTTGTTTGTATATTTGAATAAAGTTATGTTTGTATGAGTAGCAAAGACTAATTGCTCTTGTTTTCTCGGTCTTTGCCCGTTTGCTACCCTTAGGGATGCTCATACAATCCCACGGAACTCAATGCAATCCCATGTCCGGTGGCTGCACCTACGTCAGTGCAATCTCATGAAGAGTAACTTGCATGTTTGTAACTGAGTGTAGAGTTTGGCCCACAGAAAATAAGTTAAGCATGAACAATGTTACTTTAGCAGTTGTATACTATCGGAAATCTTAGTTTCAATGATAGATTATGTTTAGAAAACATTGAGCTCTTCTCATCTGTTTCACAAACGACTTTGCCTTTTTTCCCCCCATATAGTGGAGTGATTTTAACTTATTTCCTCTCAGAGAATGTACCCTTTACACCTGATGTAAGATGTACATTGGCATGTCATCAACAGTCATCTCTTCTTGATGATCCAGTTGTTAATATGTAGTAATATCCCTCTTGTCAAGGCCATATTGAACATCTGGCCAAATCTTTATCATTGTGAGTGGGAATTTTATACACAAGCACAGTCTGTTTTGCTTGTATAGAAGCAGATGTGATCTGTCCCTAACAATTTTACACATGCAAAATTAAAGTAATAAGTATAGATACCTTTTTTAAAAAATGGTATACTGGCTAAAATGTATATTAAATTAAACAGGAAAAATAAGCAAACACGTTTAAAAGAAAAACTATATAGAACACCAAAGAACATAACCCTTCCATTTATAGCAAATCAGCAAAACCTATCGCTTACCATAAACTTTGTTTTCTTCTCTTTTTTAGCTCATGGGGCACTCTGAATGGGACCACAAACGAGGGTCCAGAGGATCACAGGTCAGTTACAGCTGGATTTTTCTCTCGCTGTTCTCTTGTAATTTGGGGTTGGGTGTTTGTTTTTCTGGAATATGTTACTTTGTCTGCTGAGCTTGTTCTGCACAGGGCAGAATTTAATAAAATCAGCAACAATATATGCTACGGTTGAGTATTGAAAGGGTAAATTAAGGGCTAAATCCTGTAAACACGCATATTTGAATAGGTTTATTCAAGTGAGTGGGACTATTCACATAAGTAAATTTAGTCATGTGCATGTTTGCAGGAGATGGCCAAAAAGAGTGTAAAATGGTGACAACTTTAATTTAATAGCGGTCATGTTCAAACTGGATAGTCAGGGAACATTCTTGCATTGGCAGGAAGATGGATTAGAAGTGTTCGCATGTCTTTTCTAACTCCAGTGTTTATCTAAATCAGAGTATTAAGTTTGTAACGCTGCATTTTCAAATATTGTAGATAATTTTTCTGTTTGCATATGAAATACCATTATAAAGCTTTGTGGTATTCCCCTACAGTACAAGGATAAACCGAATTGATGGTGACATAGAATTTTATGGGAATTGTTCGTAGCCACTTCTTTTACCTTGATTCATCCTAAAGTCAAAGAAATAACAGCAGTTTTGATAATAGTATCATGCTGATAGATAAAAATACATCTATAGAAACCAAGTCATAGGGTTGGTTCTGCTTCAGAGGAGACTGGTGTCTGATGATCAAGAGATTTCCTGTAGGGGCAAAGAACTCTGGTGTTTGAAATTATTTGAGTCAATAACTAAAACCACCACACTTTAGATCTTCTTTTCATCATTCTGTTATATCAAGGATCATTGTACAAATACTAAGATCTAAGCCTAAACCCACTTCATAGAAGTTTCTGTCCCTAAGAAAGTGCCTGCTACTTATTATCTTTACTGGGTTGTAGCAATTGGTGTAGTGAACAGGGTTACCAAACCTTCTGTCCCTCCTCCAAAAATTGCAGAAACATCAGCCTTTTAAATGAGAAATAGACACTTCTGTATGGTCATATATATATCAGTTTTTACAGGGTTCACTATTTTCAATTTGGAAAATAATGTTGTGCAGTTTGTCATTGCTTCTGTTGGTTGTCCAGATAAAAAAATCTAAAAACTTTACCTACAAATTCCAATTAAACTCATCCTCATAGAAAAACAACAGAATTTAAAATTCATTCCAAATCTGTTTTGCACTGCTGTGCTAGGCCTATAAATATGTAATATTTTATAAAACTCTGCTCAAATGCAGATCGGGATTTTAATTATCTGCTCCACCTAATTTGGCAGAAAATTGGTGTTTAGATCCACCGAGTGAATCAAGCAGGCAAATCTTATTCTAACATAGTAACCCAAAGAAATATAAGCCAAGAAAGTCAAAGTTATGACTCACTAATATTCTGGCCTAAGCCTGCACTGTGGCCTACATTTTCAAAAGTGTCTAGTGATTTATGGTGTTTCAATATTTCAGTCCCAAACATGAGACACTTTAAATGGGCATGATGTTCAGGAAACAGGGTTCTGTGTTTTTTGAAAACCAGTCTACTTTAAAGATGTCTCAAGTTTGGAAACCAAAACTTGGCACACTTAAAATCACTAGACTCTCTTGAAAATTTAGGGATATACGTTTATAGTGTTAAGTGCTTCAATCCTAGCAGAAAAGGCCATCGCTTAAGGCAGCAAAATGTTTAGTGTCTCTTTAACACATATCTGCAGGATTGGATGCAGATTAAAAGTCTGCATTTGGCAGTGCACTGGAGGCTAAATGGATTTCAAAAAGAAGGAGAGACAGAGGACAGACTGAGCAGTAAACAGACGTCTTGTTGCAGAAAATCAGTAATTCTAGTAGCTAGAGCTCTTGGAGTTTTGGGTTTTTTTAAAATAGTGTTCTTTCAGCATAGTGAAGAGGTGACATATTGTCCCTTTATAAGTCAATGGGAATTTTGCCATTGACTTCAATAAGACACGATTTTTCCCAGGCAGAAGGTTGAGAAAGTCAGCTAGCTTTTCCATGTTGCTTCTTCCTGAGGACGGGATGGTTTCCACAGCTTGGCCTAATTTCAGATAGAGAGGACTCTTGGGTGTTTAGTCAGGTTCAAGAAATAGCCATTGTATGGAGACCAGGTGAAACCTTTCCATTGAGTACTCTTAGCAGATGTTGCCCAGGGTGAAACTGTTGCTAAAAAGATTTTGACAAAGTTGTTCAGATTGCATAATGAAGGAAGCAGAGAGGTATTTGTGAGCAGTTATGAGTTACAGGTGAGAAGTTATACATTTTTACCACCTCACTGAACTCAGTACTGGACCTTATTCTGTGTAGGATTCTAACTGGAGCAACACTGTTCCTTTTTCATCTTGAATGACGTTTCAGACAGGCTTCCCTTTTAAAAAGAAAAGTTCTTCAGTGTTCTGTGGTACCAAAACCCTGTAGCTTATAATAATGGTGCTGCAGTGGTTTTGTCTAGTATTGTAGAATACTGAGTATTTTAAAATAAAGGTTTATTCCAGGAGTCCCTGTTTCAGGAACTCACAGATATATAATATAGAAAACTCTTGTCCATTATTTAATTCCTAATACAAAAGAGTCTATTTTGAGATTTCTATTTATTTAGATCAGAGTAATTGTAATAACTTGAATCCTAGCTGGTCAACGTCTAGCTCAGCATAGTGGACTTTAAAACAGAGAGATCACAAAACTCATGCCGCTAGAAGAGTCTCCCATTGTCTGTTAATTCTCTTGGAATAAAGAAGAGAAAGCACTGAACAGGATTTTAGAGCCTTCTTTCTTCAATGAGCACTTGCAAAGTGCCTCGGGGGAGAAGGAAGTGGAACAATTTGCTTGCTATAAAATAAAACTTCAAACTCTCTCCTTCAACCAGGATGTTTCTTCTATTATGAATAAGCAGTTTGTCTCTGGTTTGTGTCTGAAAACTGCAGAAACTATCCAGTAGTGCACTGTACATTTTCTAATAACACACTGGGAAAATGTGTTCATTTTGTGCTTTCTGATTAGGGGGGTTAAACAAAGGGTGAAGGCCTAACTTGAAGTAGTGCAGGATGTCCCAAAAATGCCTCTATGCTTCTGGGAATTCCTGACTCTGAAAAGAGTTTTATCTCCTTACGTGCCGCTGTGGTTGACTGGAATTTAAATGTGTCAAGTACAAGGCTAAACTTCTATGTCACTTAACCTGCTGCAAACTTCCATAGCAGTATCTCATTCCTTTTTCTATTTATTTAATGTATTTATTTATTCTAAGACTCCTTCATCCTTTTGATTGTGATACTGACAAGCTTTACCAATCCTCCAGTTTTTTCCAGTCCCCATTATTGAAATCTGTACCTCCAGCACTACAGCACATGGGGCTCATCTAGTTAAAATGGATTCTAATTTGCTTCATAGAGAGCAGACAGATTGCTATTACAAGAATCATTTGATTTTGATCTTTGAAGGTAACACCTAATGTTAGAAATATTTATTGTAAAACGCTTATTAAATCTCTAGAATCAAAGACGGTAATGCATAAGAAGTTTATTTTTCCCATCCTGTGGTGGTGTTTTGCAAACACCAGGAAATATTGTAAAGTTTTATTTCTTAAATACTGAGTGCAAAAAAATTCAGTGCAACATTAGAGATCATACATATATACATGCATGCACACAAAATTGAGAAATTCCAAGTTACCCTTCCATGTTATAGAAATTCCTAGTTATGTATCCTGCATTTTCTGTACAGGTCACAAATATTAAGGTACATCCTATCTGTCATGTCTTCCACTGGATCATTCTGTCTCATTCATATCTTATATAAGATCCTCCTGAGGGCATTTTGCGCCAAAAAAATACAAATTCTGCACACAATATTTTAAAATTCTGCAAAATTCTGCCAATTAATTTGTCAAATAAATGTGGAAGCTCCCGCATAGCATTGGGGAGCACAGGCCACAGGTTGCACAGAGGCGGGAGATCATGGACACAGACTCAGCAGTGAGGCTGCACCGAACCCTGACACAGTGGAAGGCCTGGGCTGCCCCAGAAACACCCCAGGGTCCTGCCCCTCCATGCTAGGTGCAGCAGGTGTGGGCAGGCAAGCTCAGCAAGGCAGGATCCAAGTCTGAAGGGGCTTAGTGTGGGGGGATTCAGGTGTAGGTAGAGAGAGTTCTGTTTGGGGCAATCTGGGTGCGGCCGGCTCAGTGGGGGATCCAGGTGTGGGGGGTTCTGGATGCAATGGTTATAGGACTTTGTAGCAGGGTCCAGGTGAAGATAGTTGGGGCTCAGCAGGGGGGGGGGGGCCGGGGGGGGGGGGGCCATGGGGGGGGGGCCAGATGCTGGGGTAGTCTGGATGGATGGGGGTTGGGCGGATGGGGGAGAAGCTCCCTGTACAGTGATTTCCTATCCCTGCATCGATGGGTGCAGGAAGCGTGGGAGGTGAGGGAGTTAGCAGAGCTTCCTACAGCCAGGGGAGAAATCCAGATGCCGTTGGGGAAGAGGAAGTTCCGTTCTCCCCAGCCCAGGACTAGTAGCCGAGCCCAGTGCAGGGTAGGAGCCACCAGCTGGGTCTTCACCAGTCCCACCTCCTGTCCCCCCAATGATTTACTGCTCTGCCAGCTGCCCTGGGCATCCAAAACTTACTGTTGGGGAGGGTCACATGACCGCTCTTGTGGCTTCCCTTTGCTTCCCCATCAGAAAGTCATTTTTCTGCGTTGAAGCAAAGAAATCTGCAGGGGACATAAATTCTGCGCATGTGCCATGGCGCATAATTGCTCTAGGAGTAATAAGAGAATATATATATAATATGAGCCACTGTGGACTAATGGAATTAATCTTTGTCATTATCTCCCTCTAAGTTAAAAGTGTGACGCCTCCATTAATTATTACCAGCTAAAAAATTGATTGTAATACTTGGCATTTCTAATCCCTTTAGAAGTGTCAAGCACTTTATATACATACATCATTTTAAGGCCATCATATGGATGAGAATTATTTGTTGCTGTCATCAAGCCAAGTTTGGTTTCTTTAATGGGTGGGCGTAATCCCAGGACTCTATGGAACCAAGTGATCCTTCCTTTCTTAATCTTGTAAAATGATGATAATATAGAGAAAAACACACAAGTCCAGTGTTTTTAATTCACTTTAAATGTAAAAGCTCTCAATTATATATAGCTGAGGTGCTGCGTTTTACCCTTCCAGTTCCTAAGCAACAGCTATTTTCAGATTGAGTGCGTCTGGTGTTGTCTACCTACTTCATGCTTCTGTGAGGTAATTCGTCAGTGGATGCTGGGCTTTCTCGCTATCTCTCCCTATTCTCTTTGTCATGGGACTGTAAGGAGACAGAAAGCTTATAAAACGGGAAATAGCTTGGGCAAAACCAGTATCAACCTTGCAGCTTGCAAAACTTGTATACCTCTAGGAGTTCTGCAGTCTACAGCAATGAAACAAAAGAATCAGAAATAAGGTTCTTGCCATTGGTTTCAAATTCTTAAGAGGGAAGCCTCTAAGGCACACTCAAAATCATGAGCCGGAAATCCTTGTTCTTACTGAAGCGTAGATGGGAGTCCATTCCCGTTACTGATCAGGTACCGTGTACTGGTGCATCTGTTGTGTAATTGTGTCCCCTGGCAATATCACTGTTGATTTGATTATAATGAAGTAACTGTAACTGATATTTCTTCTTAAACAATGAAATCCAGTTGTCCATTGCCTGTAGTTTCCATAATGATTAGTGCATCCTAGCATAAGTATTTATAAAGCTGATTTTACAAAAGCATGTGCATGTGCTTCTGAATGTATAGATACGATTGCAGTATGATCGTACTTATTGTATTATGAAGGACAATTTTAAGGAATCAACAGAAATCAGTTGTCTAGCAAAGGTGAGTCTTTAACTAAAGATCTAATGGAAATGTATGTACTAGAAAGACTGGGGATACTGTGAACTGATCATTGATGAAAACATTGTCTATTATAGGTGGGGTCCTTAGTGCATCTGTTATATTATTTTATATGCTGTATCCACTGATTACACATAGACTTAGTGAATTAGCAAAAAATTGGTTTTGTTCAGTAACATCTTGCTGGATGTATTATTTCAAAGTTGTTAAAAGGAAGAAAAGTATCTGTGTCTTTAAAATATATAGACCAGAATTTAATGTAGAAATAGTAGGATGTACTCTAGTGCTTGCATCACCATATATCAGGACTGATTATGGAAGTAAGGTAAGGCTTTTCCCTACTTCCTGCTCCTGATATTCAATGGTTCTGTAATAGTTTTTAATACTCTTATTTGAGATGTAAGGACATTAAAAAGAAGGGCCTTAGAAATAATGCTGGCAATAGACTTACCCCATGCCCCTTTGCAGGCTTAGGTAATAGTGGTGCTGACAGCAAAGTGCATTGTGGGGCATCTCTTGCAATGGGAAACCAGTACTTTGGGGAAAATTCCTGCTTTTTGGGCCTAAGGAACAATGTAGTAACTAAATACTATATGCACATGTTCTGAAATGCCCCTTTACCCTGTGTGCTTGGGTATTCTACAGCTGAATAGTTGGTGTAATAGTTGAACTACAGTGAACTTGAATAGTTTGGGTTTTGATCTGGTCCTGGATTATTTTCCTCCTTGGCAATTGTAACCCACAATGGCATCACTGCATAGAGATGCATTTAAAACACCTTTATAGATGTATAAGCTGGAGCCTATGAGGTGCTTAGCGTTTCTTGTGAGATGTTTGAGTATCCTCTGCTCCCTTAACTTCAACTGTAAGGTTGGGCCCTAAACCACTGAAGAGACCTTAATTTAAAATGACTGGATTTAGGATCAGGCAGAATCTTCACACTTCAGTCCACAATGTAAAATTTTTATGGGGTTGTCCCTCATTGTTGGCTGTGAATTTAAAAGCAGGAACTGATTTTTACAGTGCCATAAAAGTTAAATAAACCAATAATTGATATAGATGTTCATATAGCTATAAACAGTTCAAAGTGATGTACTGTAGAGGTAAGTAAAGTAATCAATAATATTTCCTTAGCTAGAAATGTTCTTTTATAGCAATATAAACAGCAGTAATACCTTCTGTGCTGTTAAATCACTAGCTGAAAATTTGAAGGGTTTATGTCAATGTAGCTAGTGAGGCTTCTCTCTTACCAGCAAGGATTTAGTGTACAAGCACACTAACGGCAGCATGCACATGAAGTTCAGTTCCCAATTCGCTATACATGGTCTAGCAGATATAAGCAGTTCCCACAGCTTGACACTCATGCAAGACCCCCATCCCAAGCGTTTTGACAGCAAATACATTTTTTAAAGCTTGTGAATATATCCCCTCACTTGTATCTCTTGACAAAGCATGTCAATCATAGGCAATTTTCTTCAAACATAAAGCTGGTGTTTAATTCACTGTTAATTTCTATTCATTATTAATTTAGGAAATACTGCCTCATAGTTATAAAAATTTGTATACCTCTGAAGAGATGTGGCTGCAACAAGGGAATGAGTCAGGATTCCTGGTTTCTGTTTCTGTCTTTAATGCTGGCTTTCTGCAACCATGAGCAATTCGCTTTGACCTCTCTCCATTTGTGCCTTCTTTTTCTCATTTGTAAAACGAGGAAAATATCTCATTCTTAAACTCATTTACTAATATTAGTTGAAGCAGTTGAAATCCCTGGTTGAAAGGGGCTATGGCAAAGTATTATTTGGTCTGATCTTCCAGCCTTAACTCACACAAGTCTTTGTTCTTGTCAGTAGTACCATTGACTTAAATTTTGATTTTGTTAGGACTTGCTGTGTGAGGAGAGGGTCTATTCATGTAAGGGCTCCGGGATTGGGCTCATTGTTGTTAAAGTAACACCTGGTTCTTTCCCTGCACTTTTTAAAAAAAAAATTAACATAACTTTTTAGGACCTCATAATCCTATTAAAATCAATAGAAGGTTTACCATTGTCTTCAATGAGCTCTGGATCAGGCATTTGTTGAATGCTTACTATAGAACAGGAAAAGAGGGCAAACAAACTACAGAGTTCACAGTGAGTAACATTATGACATACAGTTTCTTCCTTGTGATGTAGCTGACATTGATAGTGAAACAACATTTAGCTCATAAACAGAAAAATAAATACCATAAATTTTTAAACAAATAAATGTAACAGTCTTCCCATGTATGAGAGAAATAATTTTCCACCAGTTCCCTATCTCACGCTTCTCCAATAACACACAATTTTCACATTGCAATTTGTTCTGGGACTTCATCACATGTTTGGGCCTTCATAGGTCAAAAGGCAAATGGTAGAAAACAACCTCTGCCACAGTTATAGCCCAACACAACATACAGCATGGGTAATGGCAAGGCCAGGGCCGTCCATACCCATACACAAAGTACGCAGCTGTGTAGGGCACCAGGAAACTTGGGGCACCAAATTTCCTGATGCCTTGCGTGGCTGCGTGATGCTCCAGCCCCTGCCCCGGCTCTTCCGAAGGCACTCCAACCCTGCTCTGCCCCCACCCCGCCTCTTCCCACCCCTGTGCCACCCCAGCCCTGCCCCCACTCCACCCCTTCCCCAAAGCCTCTGCCCCAGCCCCGCCTCTTCCCACCCCTGAGGAGTGCAGAAGGGCAGGGCCTGCACTCACCGGCGGCGGGAAGTGCAGCGGCCCGGCCCCAGCAGTGCTGCCAGTGAGTGCTGGGGGGCGGTTCCCCCCTGTCCTCCAAGCCAGCCCCGCCTCCCCACGCAGACGCCTGGGGCCAGCCCTCTGCACCCCCGTGGAGGCCGGCCTGCCCCCCCCCCGGAGGGGGGGCTGTGTAGGGCCCCAGAATAGCTAGGGGCAGCCCTGGGCAAGGCTGACAAAAATCACAATGGAGAATGCTCAGAGATTTTTTTTTTTTATTATTTTTTTTTTACACATTATAACAAGCTGTGGACTTTCTGAAGCTGATTGACAACGAGTTGTTACTAAGCAGAGGATGATCTTCCCTGGTGCCATATTTGTTTCTGTACTCTGTAATTAAGAGGGAAACTGTTCTAGTTAAGTATAGTTGCAGCAGCATATGCAATCTCTCTATATCATTTCACCTCATAACATTTTGATAAAATCATCTTTAATGTCAAAGGATCCTAAATCTCTAAGGTGAAGCTACTGAAAGAGTGAAGGGTGACAATCTAAAATACAGTACATAAGTGGGAGGTTGACATTTGTAACCGAACACCTGGGACAAAACCCTCCTCTTATTAATAAGCGCCATGAGATCTTTTATTTTCGTATAGTGCAGTAGGTTGTGGTTTTAAAGTTCATTTTAAAAACTACCACAAAAAGAATAATGTGGCTCTACTTTTGAAAGATTAAGGGCTAAGAATTTTCTATTTAGACACCTAAATAATTGCCTGATATTTCAAAAGTGCTGAATTCCCATCATCTTGTGAAATAAGTGCACTTTGGGGAGAATGTTGAAGGAGGTCAGAGTAGAAGCATGTCAGGAAGAGAGTGCCAGGTATACTGCAGTGGCTGTGTGAGAGAACCACCAGAGACAAGAATGGGGCGAAAAATTGATGAAGGGATAGTTACTTTGTGGCTTAGACCTGGGACACAGGTAGAAGAGTGGTGTGCGTGCCTCTTGTGGAAAACTTCTAGACAACTTAATAGAAAAATGTTTTCCTTTTTTTTTTCCTTTGACCTTACAGAATTTACTAGAGAATCATACCTCTGATATAGAATTCTGTACGCTGGTTGGAACACACACATACACAGATATAGAGAGAGATTCCTTTCTATTCCATTCTAAAGATTTTTAAATTAATTTCTGCAGAAAGTCTGTTACATTTCTATAGAAATCTCTTAGCATCATCACTATTAAATTCTGTAAGACTATTTTGTATGGATGAAAGAAAGACCTAACTGAGAGATAAGAGGGGCTGATCAATCAAAAGTTAATTTAATGCCCAATCCTGCAGTCCAACTCCAGCAAAACTCCCACTGAAGCCACAGGGAGTCTTACCTTAGTAGGGTTCAGGCCCACAGTTAACAAAGAAGCGGAAGATAGGGGAAGTGTTTTTTCTGAGGTACCACAGGAACAGTGCTGAATGGTTGAAACACACTATCTGGTTTGGTGAATTTAGTGTTTTGAGAATTAGAGGGAATGGGAAATCTAGTGTGTGATCTATTTTTTGAACATTGTCTTAGAAATGGAAACTCACTCTCTCTTGCGTGGCATCGTAAGTATATATTCATTATCAATTGAGACTGGTGGAGCACTGTTGACTCTCCCCGGTTAGAGTGTAGAAAGTGTCTAATGTAAACCATGGAGTGCCTGGAATGCAGTTCCCCTCACTGTTTGCTATGCTATGTCTGCCTCAGGCTGAATTTTTGGGGGAAGATGCAGCAAAATGGATACAGCCATTTCTGAGAATGATGCTAAGAAAAATATATTTTCATTGTGGGTTTTTTTTTCTTTTTTTCTTGTTTTTTTTTTAATGTCATGGCTTTTGGAAAGCTAGCTTTTGAGTACTTGTCTTTGCAACCTTAATGTTCTTTTGCGGTAGCTTTTGTTTGTTTGTTTGTTTTCTGTGTCATTTCCTAGGCTTTTTAAAAAAGCAAAAAATAGAAATTCCATCATGTGGAATCATATGGACACCCTCATGCATCATCAGCCATGCTGGAATATTTAGCTCCACCACATAGATCTGTGCCGATTGACCTAATGGTTTAACTGATAGCAGTAGTGGGTTATTATCCTCTAAGTTGGTCAGCAGTAGAGAGGAAGGTGGGTCACTTAGTGGGTTTCATAGTTATTTGCTATGGGATGATGAGACTCGGGAAGCTTGGGTTCCATTCCAGGATCTAGAGGGAAATGTGCTCTAGTGGGCACAGATGTTTCTGCCCATCCCCTCCCGAAGCTTGACCCCTTCTGCTCCATCCCCTCCAAACTATTTTTGCTCCAGTCCTGTCTCTTTCACAGTCCTGTTGTCCTCTTCTACCCAGTCCCAGTGTCCACTTATCAGGTTTCTCATCCCAGACACCTTTCCTAGCAAGTCCTAGTTTCACCCCTCTGAACTCTCCAATCCAGTGCCCATCTTCACTCCCAGTCCCATTCCCAGCCTCCTCGCCCAGCTATTCTCAGCTCCCATGCAGCTTGTTCCCAGTCTCCTTGCCAACCAGTCTCAATTCTCCTTCAACACCTCAGCTCCTTGTAAGATCTATCTTCCCTGTCCTTTCACGCAGAGGTCTGCATCTCCTTTCCAGGAGCATAAGAGATGCTTGGCAAACACTAGCACGACCCAAGGACAGCTGCCGGTGAGTCTGGTGCCTGCCCCAGTGGGTGGGGCCGGGGGTGGTGCAGCCACGCCGGAGGAGCTGCCCGGGCTGGGCGCTGACTCCTGTGAGCGGCAGACCAACATGCTGCTGCTTTCGCCACTGAGGTTCCTGGTAGATCCCTACAGCTCCGTGGATATCTGCATTTGCTGATATACATTTTTTATCTGCGCAGCACACTAACAATAGGAATTTGGGGGCAAACAACTTAATTAGTTTTAAGAGAGGAGACTGGACAAGTTTTAGTCAGATTGCATGAGGGAGTTGCTTATGATGGCAGAGATCAGCAGCTCGGAGGTCCCTTTCAGTTTATGTATTATGTTCCTAAAAGCTCGTGCTTCTGGGATTCGTCCAATCACCTGCGGGGGTCAGGAAGGAATTCTTTTCCCCCTTCCAAATTTCCTCTCCCCCTGCAATGTATTGGGATGGTGGTTGTTTTGGAGGTTTTTGTCTTCTTCCTCTGAAGCATCAGAGATGTTCATGGCTGGAGGTGGGATGTAGGACGGTGGGTCAGGGCCGAGATGGCACTGAGCATTGTCTCTCTGTCACATCCTTAGCTGACTGGTTCTAGCTCGCGTGCTCTGGGTCTAACTAGTTGCCCTATGTGGAGCCGGGAAGAAATTTTCCCCAAGATCAGATTGCCAATGACATTGGGTGGGGGTGGGGAAGGTTTCGCCTTCCAGTGCCTCATGGGACGTTTGCTGCGGTTACCTGGGTATATCTCAAACACTTTCCTGCCATTGCAAGGGCTTTGGGCGTTAGTTCACCCCAATCCCTCCTATTCTCTGTCTGTGGCACATAATAGTTTAGTGTCCTGTGGGTTGTAATGCTCCAGTCTAATTTTAATTGTTTGGCTTAATGTGAGGGTGGTGTTGGTGGCCTGTGATATACAGGCGGTCAGACTAGATAATCTGGGGGTCCCTTCTGGCTTTATGACTCTATGACCTGGCATGGCTTATAACTCTGAGCTGGAAAAGCTGCTGTTGCCAGGGAAGTCCTGCTCAGATGTAGGCTGGAGCATGCCTGCACAGATGGAATCTTCAGAGAATTTAGCAGCTAAATTATCTGAAGACTCAACTGAGCATGTGCAAATTGCAGGTTTTCAAAGACGTACAACTTGGCCAGATTTCTACTAGGGTAGTTAAAAACACAACCCTGACAGAAAGCCCTCTCCAGTTCCAAATATTAAGTTCCTCTTCTAAAGCATGGTGACACTGCAGTGTCTCAAACAAGGTGGCCAGAATTTTTTGTAACACAAACAAAACAAAATATTTTCTCATTAATATGACTCATTCTCAAAAATGGTTGAACAGTTTCAGCTGAAATTTTCCAAAAAATAAAAATCAGGTGCGCAAATTCAGCAAGGGAAATTTCAGACCAAATTGTTAAAATCTGGCAAAGTTATAAGCCACTGAAAACAGGGACTTCTAATGGGAAGTATTGGGCAACCTTAATATTACGTAGTGCCACCAGCCCTTTCTGCAATATAAAATTATTTACAGGTTGGGCCTTTCGGATTTTGAAAAGTCAGATTTCAACTTCTCCCTTGTTAGAATTAAGAGTTGAGGGTTATGCCACATGTCATTCTTTACATTTTCAGTAACATCTTGTATTTGACTTATTTCCTCAATGTCTTAAATGTATTAATAGACTTCCTTGAGGTAATATTCAGCCAGACACATGACAGTTGTGAATTTGCTAGAATGCTGTTTACAAAGATGAACTCAGCAGAACTCAATTAAGTTCTTTAATTTTAACTTAATAGCGAGTAGACCAATTCCTCATCTGGGAAGCTCCGTTGATGTGTTAATAATAATGCAGCTAACGGATGTAACCTCCATGGCAGAGTTCATTGCAGAGTGTCTGTCATATAACAGGCACATAGCTGTAGGAAGATGTCTTCAGTAACAAGGTTTTAAAATCACAGTAAACTGCTTGATTTCACTCTGAAATGGAAACTTGAGTTAAAAGCATTTCATTAGAATTATTTTTTTTCCGTTTCTCGTGTCCATACTGTGGAAGACATTTCTGCCATAATTGCTGCTCGCTGGGATAGTTTTTAAATAAATATGTGAAAGTATTTCCCATTGTTCCCTCCTCATGGGAACACAGGCTGAAGTCTCTAGTAGCTCATTTTACGAGTTCCCCAGTGGAAAAGCTCACAGCTGATCAGCTCTGTTCTCAGCACCAGATGTTCTCTTTCTACTTTACTTTAGAAGTGAGCCATAATTTTTTTTTTCCCTGAGTCTGATGGATCAGTGTTCAAAATTTCAAAATGAATTATTGGAACAGGCTCATGGAGATTTTTGAGTAAGCCAGCGTTGGAGTAAATCTTAAAGTAAAGTCATAAAACAGAATTTCATGGTGGGTTGGGTTTTCCAGATCAAAGGTTCATTGTGTAATAGGCTTGCATTG
Organism: Trachemys scripta elegans; assembly: GCF_013100865.1. Lineage (NCBI taxonomy): Eukaryota > Metazoa > Chordata > Testudines > Emydidae > Trachemys > Trachemys scripta. The sequence continues at coordinate 114,496,347 of NC_048298.1, forward strand.
CTCAATTTCTAATTCCTGAACAACCTTGAGCGTTACAGGAGCAGAGTCAGTTCCTATAGTCTGTACAGAAAATCTGGAGATTATCAGACCCGAATTTAGAGTACTTATTCACTGAATTGTTGGGCCTTAAAGGCTTGAAAATCCACTTGCTAGTAGTGAATGAGTGGAAAATTCTCCAGAGGGAGGAAGGAGGTATCAGCCACCAAACTCTGCACAATGTAAGCATTCATTTAACAACACCAAAAATTGTATCTCTGATTGTGATGGTAATTTTTCATGATGCAGTGTTATCTTCCTGGGTCTTCAGGAAGCTTTCAGTTCCAGTGCTTTTGTTGCTGCTCAGAGCTTTGCCAAAGAGCTGCAATGCTGCTTTTTGAGAGAGCCACAGGAATAACAGCAGAGACATTAGATTTATTCATTGCAGGATCCAGAAGGCTGGGGAAGAGGTACAGTAGTAGAGTTCTTACCTCCCCTCCCAGCAATCTGGTAGCTCTAGACAAGGGGTACAATAATGGAGACTGCCATCTCCCCTTCCATTCCCATCAAGCCGCCAGGATACCCTGGGGAGTTGATGGAATAGCAAATATTTCCTTTCTCCCTTCTAGCCCCCTCTTGAGGAGCAAATAGAAGGCTGTTGAGGAAGAAGTGGAGACAAAAAGACTTTGTAGTCATTAGTGTCGAGCTTCACATCTATCAAAACCAACCAACCACAGGGTGACTGAAAAGATGGAAGCCCTATGCAGGATCCAGGGAGAGCACTCTAGTAGAAATCCCTGAAATCTCCCCCATCCTAGCAGCTTTGCTTCTGGAATTTGTGGGTGAGCCCTTCTCCCAAACTTATCTTTCGTATCTACCACTGGCTGCTAGGTTTAGTCCTCCATCTAGTAGCTGACTGGCAAATATTCCAAGTATTGCCTTGGAATAAAGTGCCACGGATCAAATACTGCCTGCAGAGCCATGCATATAGTGGCTGGTGTTGACTGTAGTGCAAGCAACAATCATGTCCATACGTCTCAACTTTCCAACCTGCCAGTGTGTGGCCTGAGCCATCAACATTGTGAGATGCAAGATGTGGAACATCTGTAGGTGCACATCCTGCCAGGATTGACCAATTGTAATTTTTTAATTAATAATTGACAGATTCTAATGACTTTTAGTGGGCTTTTTTTAAATCAGTTTGCTGAGTTTTCATCTCCATCAGGGAGAAACTTTTAAGTGAACAGTTCAGGGGGAAAAACAGTTTTATAACAAGTTGTTTATTAAAATAGAAGGAAGGAATAGGAGATGAGTTTTTTAGGAAGCTGCCCTCTGTGTGCTGTATTTTCTATACTTCTCAAGGAATTGAGGATGCTCAGCATCTGGCAGGACCAAGTATTTTGTGGGGAAAACTCAAAACAGTTTAGAAAGGAGACTGCAGCTGGGTTTTTGCTGTGGCTCTGTTCTCCTTTAATGAGCCCAGACCAGAAGCAGTTCGGGCCATATTATTTGACATATTTTTGCCTGAATAGGAAGCAATAAAAGCTTCAGATTTTATAAGTGTACTTCTCTTTTTAGTGTCCTTTTCCTGCTTCATAGAAAGTCACTGCTCTTTCTTACTAGAACTGTTACTAATATATTTATTTATGTAGCATAGCACCTCTCTGCAACAGTATCCTGAGTTTTTTACAACAAAGCAATTAAGGAAAGAAAAAGAAAGCTATAAACATAAAATAAAAATTGGTGTAAAACAATAAAAGAAATTGGCATGGCCTCCCCAAGGCATTCTTTCTGTGGGTAGCTCTGTGGTCTTTCTCAGACAACGCAGGATGTCGTCATAGCTCTGGGACTAAAGAGGCAAATAAGGCAGCATTCTTCCTTCCCCTTTTCTCTTGGATTCTGTCATTCCCATCCCCTTGAATGTTGAGAGTTGCAGTGGGAGCAAGAAGCTCAGAAAGTTATGTGGCTCCATGTAACTGAAGGAGCTGGATCTCTGACTGGCCTGTGGATTCTCAAGATGCTCGTGGTCCCAGGGATGTTCTATTTTTATTTTGCTACAGGCATTTTAAAAGATGTACTTCCAACATTTTGTTTTGGAATTATTTCTGTGGAAAATTTGAAGCAAGTAGTCACTATGGGAGCAGAAAAGAAACAACTTCAGAATTTATTTATATGGCACAGTGCTTGGGGGAGGGGGGGATAGCTCAGTGGTTTGAGCATTGGCCTGCTAAACCAAGGGTTGTGAGTTCAGCCCTTGAGGGGGCCACTTAGGGATCTGGGGCAAAATCAGTACTTGGTCTTGCTAGTGAAAGCAGGGGGCTGGACTCGATGACCTTTCAAGGTCCCCTCCAGTTCTAGGAGATAGGATATCTCCATTAATTAAAATTAAATTAAATTAAATACATACATACTGTTGTCAGATGGAAAGTGCTCCACATGCATGTTAGGATAAAGGTGGTAGCATTGACTTACATGAAATGAGTTGATGGTCTCAGTCCTGTTTCTAATGGACAACTATCTCCATGACAGAACCACTAGCACACGTGGTACAGACTAATCTCAAGATCATTTCAGAAGTCTCTAAGGTCATTTATTGCTATTGCCAAAAGAATGTAAGGGGATCTTTTCCCAAAGACTCCCTAAGTGGGTTTCCTTTATTACAATCCTATGGAAACCTCTCCTCAGATTGTCAGGGCCCACTCACGAAGAGCTCAAGCAGTCTCAGTGGCTTCCCTGCAGGAAATTCCTCTCTCAGACATAAGTAGTGCAGCAACATGGGGCTCGGTTCATACCTTTATCAGACATTATGCACTGATTCAAGCTTCAACTAGAGATGCTACCTTCAGTTCTGTGTCCTAAAGCCTGTGGTGCAGAACACTTCCTCGCACCCTGTTCCTCAATGAGTATTTTTGGGAGTCACCCACAGTGAATATTCATAGGGACCAGAACTTGAAGAAGAAAGGTAGTTTATTTACCTAGTAACTGGAGTTCTTCTTCAAGATGTGTGGTCCCTTTGGGTTTTCATGACCTGTCTTCCTTCCCCTCTGCTCAGACCCTCACGTGACGCATGGTAGAATAGGAACTGGAGAAGAGGTTGGTCTGTGCTGCCCCTTATGCCCTCATTTGGGAGAACAAGGGGGTGTGGGCACAGACCAATGGACGTTACTGTTGAAGAATTTCTGGTCCTGGGCACACACAGTGCATGCACACTCACAATAAATACCCATAGGGGCTATACGTCTTGAAGACTTCTGGTTACTATAAGGTTAAGTAACCTTCCTTTACCTATTCAAATTTTTAAGTTTCTTGCATTGGTTTATAGTCATTTATAATGTTTTTGTCGGCATGCCTAGTTTTATTTAACTCATTAGTCTGACACCCTGTTACTGGTACTTTTCCAGATTTTAACTTGGGGATGTTAGCCTGGCCCTCTTCCAGTTCATCTGTAACTTCTGTCCTATCCTTTATTAGTTATGTTTTCATCTGGCTTGAGTGTACCTTGGCACTTGTCAACTTTCCCTTAAGTCCAAATTTAAACACTTCCACCCAAACTATGTTAATTTCCTTTATTAGCGTTCTGGAAACAATTTGGTGCCCATACCTTTTGCATTGGTTCTAGCTCCCTTGAAAATTTCCCCAATGCCTGATAAACTTAAATGCCTCATATTTATGCCATCTCCTCAGGCATGCATTGTGATCCTACTGTAGAGGCCTCAGACATAAATACATAATACCTTCTAGGACCTCACATGTTCTTCCTGTACATCATTGGTACCAATATGTACCACAGTGATGGATTCCTACCCAGCACTAACTAGAAGTTAGTCCCCTTGCCATTAATAGGGATTGTGATTGGAGAGCTCTGCCTTCCCACAGATAGCAGGTACTTAGTGCAGGGCTAGGAGCTGCCACAGCTGCTATATCACAGCCTGGACCTCTCCACCATCACCAACAGGGACTGTGATTGAGGAGCTCTGCCTATAGCAGGAACTCTTCCCAGAAAGCAGAGACTCAGTGTTGGGCTGGGAACACCCTCATACCTTTGTTGGGGGGTTTCAGTCTTGTCCATCTGTCATTCACCCATGGCTGATGACTATCACCACACACCTCTTCTGTGTCATTGCATCTGTCATTATCCTCCTCCCTCCTTTCCCCCCCCCTTCCACTCACTGACTTCATTTCCTTTTCCTGGTTACTCTCACCCCTGTACAGTTCTCATCACCTCTAGATATTCCTTGTTCCCTCTCCTCCCTTTAGATCAAATCTAGATCCCACATCTGTAGCCTCATCACTTCTGGTGATAATGGCCCTCATCCTGCCTCCACCCCTCTCATGCCATTATTCCTAACCTCATCTCCATTTCCCTCCCCCGTCCCTTTCTCTTGCTGTCTCTGAAATGCCCACTCTGTCTAAAAAAATCATCACCATCCATGATCCTCTTCATATCTCTCCCCTCCAGCTCCTGGCTCTCGCAGTGACATGGATCCCTTCATCTTAAACTGACTCTGCAACTGTCCTCTGACAGAGGCCTCTCCTTCTCTCACATTCCCCACCCTCATCACACTATGCTGGAGGAATGCTGGGCTTCACCTCTCCCATTCCTGCTGCTTCCAATCCATCCCTCCTCCCACTTTCCACTCTTTCTCCTCTTGAACAGCACCCCATCTAACTCTTCTCCTTTCCCCCTCCATGTTCCTGTCATCTACCATCCACCCAACCTCTCTCCATCAGCCTTCCTCCCTGATATTATTCCTGGCACTCTCTTCCCCCCTCCTCCCCTTTCCTCACAATCTCCCACATTCATCCTTGGTGACTTCAGATTCCATGTCAATGAGACGTCCCACCCCTTAGCTCCACATAGCCTCACCCCCACCTCTTAATTCGACCTGCAGCTCTGATTCAACTCTCCCATTCACCAATGTCACTTGATTTGGTCTTCACCAAGTCTTCACTTGGTCTCCATCTGTTATCTCTTGTCTTAGATTGTAAGCTCTTTAGGGTGGTGACCATCTTTCTGTTCTGTATTTATGCAGCGGTGAGCACAGTACGGGTCCTGGTCCATGACTGGGGCTCATAGGTACTAGGGTATTACCAAAAATAATAGTGCAGTCTGAGCCCTCCCACCCAGGGGCCAAGTCACCAAACAGTTGTAATGGTCACCATATACCAAGCTATCAGAATGTTTAACAATCAAATCCACTAGGACCACAGCCTGTCTATACCTCCCAACTATGACACCCATTTCTAAACTGCATCCATTGTTGTGACAAATGTCTTTTATCATGCAGACACCTTACAGCGAACTTCCTGAAATCTGAGAAAACACATTTGTTTCCCAAAGTTCCTTTATGTTTAGCCATATTTCTGCAGCTGTTTGTTGTGGTTTCTCTTCAGAGAATAACCTCTTCTTTTTTGTCATTCATACTTTGTATTCTAAATCCTGTGATCTGTACTCAGTTATAACACTCATTAACTTCAGTGGGAGTATTGACAGAGTGTGGACTGCACAATTTGGCATCCTCAGTGTTACAAGCAAGTTTGTCTCAAGTAGCAGAAAAAAATCAACTCTGCATCAGTATTTTTATAGAAACCTCATGACAGATTACGTGACCATGTTTTTCACTGTTTTCTGCTATTTTTTGGCTTTCCACCAATGGAACAAAGTGAATTTGGCATTGATATTTTTGATCATAAAAACAACCAAAAGCATATACTTTGTCTATTTCATATGGTTTGATCTTATCATTGTGGCTGTTTGCATATTAAAACCAAATAATATTGGGATTTTTAAAAATTTCATTTTGTAAGTGTGGAAGTACTATGCAGAAATTGCTAAATTCACAACTGTGCTTTATTTTTTTAAGAAGATTAACAATAAAAATCAGTATCAGTTGATAGAATTGTAAACTAAGAGCAGGTGATCAAACCTGTGATGATGCAAGAAAGGACTGCCAGCTTGTCTGGGATGATACAATGTAATATTCTGCGTATTGTATACTGTGGTTGCTTTAATGTGGTGCAACCTGGTTCTTGTAGGTAGGTGGTGTGGCAGAAGTATTGTTAATTGGGAGGGTCATATCAGGCTCAGTTGCGTGTGGGCGTTTAAAGGTGGTGTATCCACTCTGTATAAGATTTGTGTACATTCATGTTCTGCTTCCCACACTAAGGGCTAGGTCTCATCTGCCCCTTCTGTCAACATTAGTGTATTTTAGGATACTGGGCTTGATGTCTATCCAACCCTAATGCTGCCTTTCCCAGGTCTCTTCCTCTCTCTGCATTTTCTAAGTGCAGCGTATGTTGTGTGGGGTGAGTGGACAGACTGGATGTTGCCCAGAGTAGGGTCCTCTGAGCTCTTGCTGCATGTTCAGATTTCAAAATGGAAGTTGGCACACGACTTTTTTGTCCTGTTCTACTGATTTAATCTCTTCAGCTGCTATTGCTTTGTGCAGATCCACATTAAGAGACTCAGTAACTATCAGAAAATCATTTCCCTATTATTTGTTAAACTCCAATATGGATGTTGATGAGTGTGCTTTGAGGTCCTGCCTCTCAGCCTTTGCCTCATGCTGTCCAACTGATGGCTCAAGAACGTGAATTTTGAGCCCATACATTTCTCTGCCCTGCTAATTTTCCCCTTGAGGGACACAGGGTTTAGCATTCTCATAATGCTCTGTGTTTAATGCAGTTTTGGAGGGGTGAGGGTTGCTTTACAGGTAAGATGGGAGTGTGGATAGGTGCTTGGTGTTATCCCTTCCCAAGTTACACCAGCCCTCAGATAATGCTCTGCCAATTTATGTCCATTAAATGCAGATACTTCTTGTACACACGCACCATCTAACTCCAATCTCATGATTATGCCAACATGCCAGTTCTAAATCCCAAGCATGTGCATTTTACCCTTCACCTCCCTGCACATCACCTTTTATGTCATACACCAGCTGCCTCCAGTTACAAGATGTATGAATTTGGCTTCTGATGTCTAATCCTAGAAGCTCAATAATATACATCATATGCTGATAATGTTTCTATTGTGTTTAATGCTAGCAGCAGTTCCTACTGGGCTTTCATGTCATGCTGTCCAAGTGAAAATATTTTTTGCCCAGATTTGCAGGTTTTGTGAAGAATGCTGAAATAGGTACCTTCCATAAGAACACACATATGTCCAGATGTAATTCTATGTAGGCATGCTATATTTTTATACATAAACTTTAAAAAGTCAGATGAAATGATGAAAAATCCATTTTCTAAAAAAAATTCAGGCAGTAAGTCAAGCCTTAATGAACAAAAAGTAAAATTATTTTTACAATGATTTGGATCTGTTATTTGAGACAAGTTAATGGACAGCATCAGTTGCATCTTCTGTGCACATTCTACCATGTTGTTCGATTCCTGGGTATAGCAGAAGCAGCATCTGTACTAACTGAAAGGGAATCAAGATATTTGGCTTCTGTTTTCAGCTCTGGCAATGACTTCCTGTGTGACCTTGGGCAAGCCACTTAAGGTATGTCTCCCCTGTAATTAGCCCAGGCTCTTACTTGTGTGTTGCCTCATCGACGCACACAAACTTCTCACCTGAGGTAAGAGGTGTTTTCAGCCGAGGCTAGATGGCACAGCTGGGGGTGTGGGTTAGAACCTGGGTTCTGCTTTCACTTGGGCTGGTAATCTGCCCACTTTGCAGTTAGGATGCAGGCTAAATCACTCGAGTGCCGATAGTCCTCCAATACACTTCCCACTTTGTGACCAGATGTGAACAGACAAATTGTCCTGCATTTCACTGTGAAAGATTCATAAAGCAGCTCTGCTTGCTTCAGCCCAAAGAGCCATGGGATACGCCCCCAGAAGTCCTAATGACACATTGGTGAGTGTAGCACCAGTGAGGACACAGATAGAGCTTTGCAGTATGGATGCTTACACTGAAGACAAGGCTAAGCCCGAGTGCTCAGAGCCAGGTGCCAATCCTCTTGGGCTAACTCTGAAGTGAAGACATACCTTTCATTTCTGTGCCTCAGTTTCCCTGTTTCTGAAAGACAGGCCATATTTTCTTCATTCTCAGAAGTTTTCAGAGGATTACCTCATTATAGTTTGTAAGGTGCTTATAGATCCCTTCATGTACGGAGCAATCTAAGTGAGAATAATAACTGTTATATCATCATCTGTTAGAAGGACAGGCATGGCTATTAGCCCAAGTAAGAACAACCGCTTCTTTTCAGGAATGTTTTAATATTGATGAGGTTGAGGAGTTAGGATAGAAATTTGGTCTAATCCTGAAAGATTACATTAGGGATGTTTGTAGTTGGTGCTTAATCTGAAAAATACTGTTTTTACACAGGAAGGGGAACGGTGAGATCTCCCATCCATTAGGGTGTTTTAAATCTCATCACTTATTTGCAAGAAAGCTTGATAGTGACCAGAGGATTTCTTTCCAGTCCATATAATTTTTTGGTCATTGTATATTAGGGTTTTGTTAACATATAAAGGAAAGCACAGTAGTTCCAAAAGTGCTTATCAGATGCAGATTAGCACACATCTATAATTGTTATTGTCCCAATTATTTCCCTGTCTGAGAATAAAATTAATAATGCACTCAGCAGCACTTGTATAAAATGCAAAGGAGAGGGAACAGAATGATCGTTCTTTTAAAACAACTATTGCACTTCCCGGCAGGAGGACAATTGAAAGAATACACCTTTTTTATTTTATTTTTTAGACTGGCATGTGGTCATTAGTTACTGCCATAGCAAATGAAAATTTCCTTTGACAGTCCTACTGAAATCAAATCACTGTCCCTCTTGGTGTTTTCTGATAAAATTAGCACAATTGCATTAATGTTAAAGGCTATTTAAAAAGAACAAAAAGGGCATGTTACTATGAACTGGGATGCCCGGTAACAAACCAGATTTTCAGACCAGTACAGTCTTTGGTGCTGCATAATTGGCAATAAACTCCATATGTCTCCAGATGTTTAGAAATATTTTGGCTTTGTCAGATGAAGTGGAAAGTTTCATTTTCAAAATGTTTTTTATTGAAGTATAGTAGGGTTAAATTCCCGATACTAAAATTAAGTAATAAATTCAAGTTTTAAAACCTGTTATTTTCAATGTTTGTGGATTTAGGGTTTGAAAAAGGTGCTAGATTATTAGCCCTCAAGACTGAAATCTTCTGTTGTTCACAGAATAGATAAAACATGGGGAGGAGGAGTACAGTGTCGTCCCCCCACTACCTTGCCATTATATCTCAAGCTTGAGCCTGCCACCTGTAAGGTATTTTAAGTCTCGTCCTAGATAGCCAGGTCCATTCATTCCCTGGTTTCTCTTTAGAGACTTCCAACAAGGTTGCTGATTAGTGTAAATTCAGGTGGTGGTTTAGATAGTAGGAACCGGACTAAGATGAGACTCATTACCCAGAAGCCACCAAACGATTGAGATGTTAGTGACTTTTGGTCACTAGTGACCTAAGTTGGCTTCAGACTAGCAATGGAAAGATGAGGAACTGTATAACCTACAAATTCCCTATACCATTCAGTCCCCATAAAAACTATTTATTCAAAATAATTGTAGGCCAAATTCTCCCATAGGATGAAAAAGGTAAATGACTTCTGAAGCTGAAGCAATAGGAATACACAGACACCAGAAAGGAGATCAGCAGATGGTGATAGTCTGATTCTGTTGAAGAATGAGGCCAGCTAAAGATCTTTTGTGTATTTTTTTAAAAGGAGAAAATAAAAAGCAATTGTTTATTTATAATTCCACCTAATCTTCATTGTGTTGGCCACCCACCCAGTTCAGCCAACTTTAAGGTTTTAAGTGGCACCCTCTCCATAGGAATTTAGTTCCTCAGCCTTATGCACTAGGGATCCTGGGATGCATTTGTAAAATAGAGCTTCAATTTCTCTGGGCAACTTCAATGGACAAGTTATTTCCTGGCCTTTTTTATCATGTCTTGAGATATTTGGAGAAAAAAATAACTCAAACCACAGCTATTTCATGAGAGGGAGACATTAGGAAAATCATGAAGCTGAAGCAACAGGAATGTGCAGACACCAGAAAGGAGATCAGTAGTGGACCATGGCTTGACAGGAACACCTGCCTCAATTTCCCTCCTTCAGATGCCATCTAGCCAACCCATCGTACCACTCTCCTGTCTTCAGCTTTCTCTCAGGAGCCGCCACTTGCTTCCTTCCAGGACTCCTCAGTTCCCTTGTCTCTGGCAGCTCACACCTCCCCTTCCTGACTAAAGCAGTTTGCTCTGACTTACTGGGACTCCTTCTCACTGGGTCTCTCTCCGGATCCTTTAGAGCCTCCAGGTGCTGCTCCATCCTCTGAATTGGCCAAATGGGAGCCCCTGCTTCATTTACTGGGCCCAGCCACCTTATGACATGCAGTATAACCCTTTTTGCAAGACTGTGTGTGTGTGTATGAGAGAGAGAGAGAGACTCGTATTCAAACCCCATAGGAGATGATCAGTGCTGCAATATGTCTCACAACGCACAGCTGCAGCTGCACGCACAAGCACTTTTGTGCATATGATTCACATTTATAAGTGAAACAGATTTCTAAAGTAAAACATCATTTTCCTCACCTTGTTGTTTTTCGCATTACCGTAGGAGGAAAAATGCCAAGGCCAATGTGTGTGTTTGTGAGAGAGTGAATGAATTAGCGAATGAATGAATGCTTTATTTATATTGTGGTTTTCAGATTGGGATTATTGGAGCACATTACAAACGCTGTATTTCTGAATCCATGTAGGACCTCTGAGGTACAGTGGTATCTGATGTAAAACCATTTTGTGCAAATAGACCACGCTGCAGTTTCCAGTTATTGCTGTAATCCATTTTATGTCTTTGCACAGCAGAGCAGATTGGTTTTTTTCCCCTCTAAAAAGGTGGATGTGGCAGAAAGCAATCTAGGAGGAGTTAGTACTGAGACCACATAAACCCGGTTTCACATAGAAGCATGGAAGATGCAGATGGAGAAGACTATGATATCATTGCATTCCACCTTCCTGACGATTCAGGACTAATCTGTATAGTTTTTCCCAGGCCAGTATAAAATGAAAGTGCCAGAGGACTTGAAAAAAGGAGTACTCTGCCCTCTCCACCACCTACTCATTCTATTAGCTTGAATTTAAATATTTTTATGTTTAATCCATTTAAAAAACTTTAGTTTGATTCTAACTGGAAATCCTTAATTTGATTCCAGGCCTGGGTGTAAATTCTTAAAACTCCAAATAACTGAGGTTAAAATTTTGGGTAGTTGTTCATGCCAACAATTTATGCAAGTGCAGGAAATAAAGCTCTTTTGAACAGCTTTTCTAAAAGAAAGTGTGACTTAAGCCAACAGAAATGTGCAAATATCTAGTTTACTGCCATATCTAGTTTACATGAATCAGATTTATTACACACTGGACATAAAGAAATTCAAACATCCAATGCAATCTCCTCATTCTATACTAAATTGAGGTACTGGGGAGTGTAGTCTATGGAAGACCAATTAGTTGAGAAATTAAATTTTGGAAGCACCCCCATTCCCCACAAATGACATTTTCTACAATCTAACTCACGTGATCATCCACACTATGGTGACAACAGAACTTCCTGAACTCTGTCTAACTCTGTTTTATGTCAAAACTGCAGTATGTCAGGTTTTTAACAAAATAAACCCTCAAACCGGAAAACACTTCCCTTTGAAGTTCCAAAACCTGTTCTAGGCTTGGTTTTAAATCAATTCAAATATGTCAAAAGTTATTTCAGGCTCCTTTTGTAAGATAGTGTATTTTTGGTCTAGCCACTGACATATTGCAGATGAATTCTTTGTGTTCCCAATCTTTTCATTGCATCATTTTAGCCATGGATTGCGTCCTTGCTTTTCTCTTTAAAAGTGTTGGGAAAGATTTTTACATTGCCCTACACTAAAGATCTTAACATAGGAATAGAGTAAAAGCTCCTTACAATTAGATACATGGTTAGATTTCTTATTTGCTAGGGCCCTGATTCAGCAAGATTCTTAAGCACGTGTTTAACTTCAAATACTTGCATAGACCTATTGAAGTCAATGGGATGGGTTCTCATTTATGATAAACCCCCTCTCACCTCCCACTGCTAGGGCAGTGAAAAGAGGCCTCAAAGGGTGTAATTTACACAATAAATTTCTCTCTAAACTGGCATTGATCAGACAGACCAAAAATGCATTATCTTCAAAAGTTACATTTACACCCACCCTATAAGGCTCCTTAATTTTACCATAGTGGTGTAGAGGGGCCTCATTGTAAATGAGATTCAGATCCAATAACTTAATTGGGAATCCCCTCATTAATAAACTTTGACACGCACTTAAATAGCTTGCCGAATCAGGACTTTTATTATTATTTTTTCTGGGCATTTAAGGTGTCGGGGGCGGGGGTAGGGAAATGACCTCCAGATATAAAAATCCACCATTTTGGATGCTTATCAAATGGTCCATCTAGTCAGACATTGTGTCATTTTTTTCTGCATCAGTGGATGTTCCCAAAAGTTCTCATCCAGGGGGTCCCAACCTGAGGGTCTCAACCACCTAGACTTTCCCATGTTGGTAAAAGGAAGGAGAGGCTTTCAGAGGGGGAGTTCCCAGTTCAGTCATGGTTGAGAACTACTACTCCAGTCCAGTACTACATCACTGATGGAAGATTAGGAATTCTCCATGACCCCAGCAGGTGGTTAGTTTTTGTCCTGTGCCTGATGATTTAATAGCCTTTGTCATTTTTATTCTAGCTAATGTAACGGAATTTTTGCACTTTTGGTCTGGTGGAAGTTTAGTTTGTTTGTTTATGGCCTTTTACAATATGAGCATAGCACCTGCATAGTAAATCTGTCTGGATGAGCTGAGCTTCCCTCTCTGATTTATATTGGTATCATAAAATATTATGTGAAACTTTTCAGATGAGAAGGCACCACCTGTGGGGGAAGTAAATGAAGATTCTGTGGGATACCATTATAGTCACATGATAAGAATGATGTCTTTTGTTAATGAGCCCGATAAAGTTAACAGAAGATGAACTCAATGGCATTTTACCTGCCAGAACTCGAGGTCTGTGTTGCCATATTTCTCCTGCAACCACTGATGTCATAAAGGCCTATAGCTCTCTAGAGGCTGCATTCCTTCCACTGCTAGAGATGTTTGTGATGCTGTTACCTGTAACACAGGAAACACAGAACTCTCAACATAGGCTTTGGCAGTGAATAAAGAAAGAAATTATTTGAACTGCTGCTTTAAACTTTCTTGTTTTAATGTCAATCAGTTAGAATAATGTCAATTCAACAGGGCTTTTTTTTAAGCATTTCAGTTCATTTTAAAGGAAACCTGGTTTATAAGAATCAGATGAGTTTTTGGACATCTGTCAAAATAATACTTTTCACTTCTACACCACCTTCATCAGAGGATCCCAAAGTGCTTCAACACATAAAGGGGCATATTCTGGTGCTCATTCCTTCTTCCCACACACCTATGGAAGGCCTCATAGTTGGCTGAAGTACTGCCTCCCTACAGTAAGTTTGTGAGGCTATAGAGGGACCACTTAAGGAAGCCTGCAGCCTTTTTCTCGCTATACAGAAACAAGCCAAGGAATGATGAGTCTGTTGAGGAGATGGAGGGAGTTAGGGCCTTTACGTGCTGACCCTGAACAGCTCCACTGACCCAAAATCTTGGATGAAGGGGAATAGTGAGCCCCATTCACGTCTTCCTGCTCACGTAGTCTGACCAGCGGGAAAGTTGAGGATTCAGTTCCACAGCTCCTGAGGTTTTGTGTAGAAGAGACGTTTCTTTAGGCAGGCTTTGTTCAAAGCAACAAGATTTTTGCCCTAAATAATTAAGTCTGTTGATATTTGAAGTAGATAAGTACAGTATTATCATCATCATTTTCTGATGGGGAAACCCAGGGACAGAGAAGCTAGGTGACATACCCAGGGTCACAATGAGTCAGTGAGGGAGTTGAGAATAAAGCCTCTGGGTCTTAACCTCTGCTCTGCTATCTAAATACTTAGATCATGTTCCCATCCCATCCCAGTAGCATTGCACTGAGCTTGTTACAGATATGGTAAGCAAGGGCAAAGTGGATATTTTTAAGTACGGATTAAATACAAAGTAATGGAAGTAATTAATGTAAAATGGGGTCTACATTTGCATGCAATTATCAACAGATCAAAGAATTTAATACTCACAGGGCCCACTGGCTCCTAGAAATCCTTCAGGTTAGCTGATCACCTGTCTGCGCTGTTGGATTTATTCCATTAATTATGGGGCTGAAATTGCCTCGCCAAGGTTAGGCCTTTGTGGATTTTAACTTGCTCAAATCTAATGTCAGAACTGAATACATTCACAAGAGGAAACATCTAAAAGAGAGAATGATTTCCACCAAAAAGCAATATAATAAAGGATTCCAGGAGGAGTTAGTTGAGGCTTGAATATTTATTTTGTTTGTGGAGTCCATGAAGTCTGAGTACTGCAGGAAATGGAACAGCTGATAAATTGGCTTAAGGAAAGTTTCAAATATGCCTAGTAGGATGAAGGTATAGAAGCTAATTAAAAACAGAGATGAGTTGCTTGGCAGTCAGAGCAGGATAACTGGAAAACAGGAAATAGCCATTGGCTATGGCTTGCATAATTTAAGATAGGATTAATCCTCTAGGAATAAACAAAAAAAGAGGAATTAAGTCTTTCAAGATCAAAAATAGACCATTGTCATTTTAAAAATGGAATCCTTTATGGAGTTAAGATAAAATAGTTATCTGTCTTTTCTCAATAGTGTGTTATAATAGTGATATAAAGTTGTCAGCCCAAACAACATGCATACATTAATCACCACAGTTGTTATTGATGGAGGGTGGGAAAAAAGCCAGTCTATGACCAAGCCATTTCTGTTTCACTATTAGCAAATTACATCCTTTTTCTATTATTATGGTTACCACTTCGGGCATGTCTACACTGCAATTAAACACCCGCAGCTGGCCCAGGCCAGCTTACTTAGGCTCACAGGGCTTGGGCTAAGGGGATGTTTAATTGTGGTGTAAACGTTTGGGTTTAGGTGGGAGCCTAGCCTCTAAGACCCTGTGAAGTGGGAGGTTTCAGAGCTCAAGCTCTAGCCCAAGCCCAAACTTCTATACCACAACTAAACAGCTCCTTAGACCAGTGTTTCTCAAACTGGGGTTGCCGCTTGTGTAGGGAAAGCCCCTGGTGGACTGGGCCCGTTTGTTTACCAGCCCCGTCCACAGGTCTGGCCGATCGCGGCTCCCACTGGCCGCAGTTCATCGCTGCAGGCCAATGGGGGCTGCAGGAAGCGGCGGCCAGTAAGTCCCTCGACCCGCGCCACTTCCAGCAGTTCCCATTGCCCTGGAGCAGCGAACTATGGCCAGTGGGAGCCATGATCGGCCGGACCTGCGGACGGGGCAGGTAAACAAACCGGCCCGCCGCGCCAGGGGCTTTCCCTACACAAGCGGTGACCGCAGTTTGAGAAACACTGCCTTAGACAGAGCCCCATGAGCCTGAGTCAGCTGGCACAGGCCAGCCATGGGTGTCCAATTGCAGTATAGACATATCCCTAGTGGTAGTGTGTAAAAAATTCTGTATATAAGGAGCTCCAAGTTCTCTAGCATTAAAAAATTAAGCAGAACAAACTGACTTTGGCTGGTATAATAAGGGGTAATATCTCTGTTTTGTAGTTGGGTAAAGGGAGTTTGACAACATTTGCAACCATTGTCAGTATCAACCACCATCTTGTCCCACACATCTGGGATTGAACCAGGGACCTCCAAATCCAAAAGCTTCAGTCTCTATAGTTGAACAGCCAGGCTGTCAAACTGACTCCTGTGATAGATCCATATCCTCCCCTGTGGATTGGCCCCATTGGCCATTGTGTTGCATCTTCTGGACAGAGGAAACTCATCCCACACCAGTTAGAATTCCAGACAAGCCTCCAAATATCTTTGCCAGCACAGCAGAGGTGTCATAGCTGAAAGCAAATGAGCCACACTCTGTATCTGAGGCAGAAAGAGACTCTTCTCCTCTGTGGATTGGCCACAAAGGAAGCATAACGCAGAGCAAATTTTGGTTGCCTGAGTCTGTGGGTGCCCAACTTTAGACACCTAACGCTTGCTTTTCAGAAGTGTTGAGCGCCTACAAATCCAGCTGAAGACAATGAAGCCTTAGAAACTCTGAAATACCAAGCCTTAGGTGTCTCAAGTTTGGCCTTCAAATGTTGATCTATCCCAAAATAGGCTTTTTTGAAAAATTTGCCTTAAGTGATTTGTATGAGGTTACACAATGAGTCAGTGAGAGAACCAGGAATAGAAACCCAGGAGCCTATCATCATCCTGTGCCCTGCTGGTGGCACTAGAACTTGCTAAGGGCTTGTCTAGACAAACAGTTAATGTACAGCAAGCTGGGGTGTAAATCTGCAGTGCACTAGCATGCCACATGGGAACTGTCCACGTGAACCTTGGTTTTGAAACAACAGTAGATCAAAGCACACAAGGGAACTTAGTGTCCAGTACTAGAGTCCACATGGATTGTTAGTGTGAAACACACTTGTATGCTGTACATTTACACCCCGTCTTGCCATGCACTAACTGTCTAGACAAGCCCTACGTGTAGAAGGGCGCAGGAAAGTTGGTAAATGCCCAGCAGTGTATTACAGAGATCACCAAATATAAGTTATTTGTGGAAAAGTGTCTGCAAGTGGCATAAATTGCCTCCCACGCCACCTTCTGAACTCAAAATTAAGGATTCCCTTTTAGACAAGTTAGGTCTGAGGTATGTTTATTTCAGTGAATTTCAAGCACTTTTCTTACAAATAAGGATGGGTAATCCTCACAAGAGGAAATCAGGTTTGATTAAGAATCCAAAAGTGTGGAGGCTTATCTTAACCTAGTGTTTGTGCATAATGGTACTGGAAAGATTGATAGAATTAAATATCTTGTAATATTCCTATGATCCCAGTTGGAAGTGCCCCCAAAACAGCCTGGTTTGTGATAATTTGGCAGCCCCAGTCCCAGTAAGAAATCAAAACTGATAATGCACATATCCACCAGGTTTGGCTTGGTTCAGGTTTTTAATCCCAAGGTTTGGCTTGGTTCAGGTTTTTAATGGTAGATTCAGCTACACATGGAGGGGTCTGACTTTATTTGAATCTGTTCATGCAGTGCATTAATTTAAACATGAGTTTGGGGCCTGGGGTTATATTTCTAAGGTTTTCAGTGAAATATTATACTGGGATCAAAGATCCAGTGAAGAGATGTATGCAAACCTAAGAGTTCTTATTTACTGTTGAGCTCAGGTCCCCACCACATCAATATAAGGTGGCCTCATTAGCATAAAAGTTAACTGTATGGCTGCAGTACCCTTTGTGCTATTGAGATGTATACAGAAAAGTGAACATTGCTGTCGAGAAAGAGGGGGGAAATATAAAATCTCTCTCTCAAATTGAATGGTAAGCAGCTCTACATCATTTCTTCTCACCTTCTGTAAGTTCTTTGTAAGTAAGGTGTAAGTTTGCCTTCCAAGCATCAAGTAGAGATTTGACACCCACATAGAACACTACAAGATGCTCTTTTATTAAGTCAATAAATACAACGACCTCTGAGGTTTTTTTGTTTTTTGTTTTTAATCTGAAATGGCAATGGGGATATAACCGTCTTACTCCTCCCTCCTCTAACTCATTCCCACATTAGAATTTACTACTAACCCAATTAAACACACGCTTCCCCAGATGTTGCCCACATGCCAGCATAATACAGTCAGTAAGGTTTTTTTCCTTAATTTTTGAATTGGACATGTAGCACACATGGCCACTTGTGAGCATAAGGTCTATAGAGAGACTGTGGAACACCAGTAAATTTTCTTAATTGAATTGAGCCCTTAAGAAGTAGCTTGAAAACTTTCCAGTTTGCAAACAGACTGTCTAGTTGCACTTATTTACACAGTGCTGCTATAACTTGCTTAGAAAAAAAAGTTTACACCAAGGCGGCGTTTAAGAATTCAAAGAGTTGTTTTATTTTGTAGGCAAAGATGACTAAACTTCATTTACTGACAGGCGGAGGTGGGGGGAAAGAGATATGGCTTCTTACAAGCAAGAGAGGGACGTACTCCAGGCAGTTTTACATGTACAAGTCACTATGGCCCCAATCCCGCAAAGATTTATGTATGTGTTTAACTTCACACACTGTAAGAAGTCCAGTTGTGGAACTACTCCTAGTGCAATTAAGCATGTGTGCAAACTTTTGCAGGCTGGGAGCACTAACTTTCAGTTCAGCTCTCTCTCCTGTCTTGTTTCAGAGTAACAGCCGTGTTAGTCTGTATCCGCAAAAAGAAGAACAGGAGTACTTGTGGCACCTTAGAGACTAACAAATTTATTAGAGCATAAGCTTTCGTGGACTACAGCCCACTTCTTCGGATGCATATAGCCATTCTATATGCATCCGAAGAAGTGGGCTGTAGTCCAC